>NC_092412.1:257336196-257636196 GCF_040894005.1 Engystomops pustulosus | reverse complement strand
TGCACACATATCACCTGCATACATACACACATGCAAATCTAGATATGCACATTTATCACCTACATACATACACACATGCACATATATATCAACTGCATACATACATACAAACAAATGCACATCCGCACATATATCACCTGCATACATACACCTCATACGTACATCCACAAGCAAATATATGCACATACACACATCCAGACATACCCACATGTACACCTACGCACCTGCACTAATGCATCATCCCAAGGCTTTTCCTATCTTCCATCCATCAGATGATGGCACCTTCCTATCTCCTTCTTGCTGATTGGAAGTGATGCTTTAAGGGGACATAGAAGCGGCACATAAACTGTAAGTGATGCTTAATGATTACAAGGTTGGCTGCCTGCAATATATTCTGTCATCTCAGCAATCCATTTCTCTAAATGTTGAGGACTGAGTGATGATGATGATCCGCCTGGCGCTGATACTCCTGTAGAATCCATCTTGGAAATAACTGCAGTCATTAGCATCGCAACGTGACATGGGATGGAAGGTTCTCCTCTAGTCCGGATGGCGGCAATGCATCGCAATCTGAGCGCAACAAGGACACTGAGCCCCATATATATTCAATGTACTGTAATACATATGTACTCCGAGAGGACCGGCACTTTGGGCTCCATTAAACTTAAAGGGGCTTTCCAGGAATCTGGGGACCAGGATATTATACTTACCAGCTCCTGATTCTCACATCACTCTGGTACTTCCAGTTTTGGAGCCTGCACCCATCTGTAGGCCAATGAGTGGCCACTCTGGACCGTGGGATAGCACTTCTGATACCAGGGGACGTGGCCTCCTTTGTTGTCCCCTGGTCAGGAGGGGAGGCCACTCATTGGTTTGAGTTTGTCCCATAACCCCATGGAGCTCCTGGCAGTAAGCATCAGGCTGTTCATACAATCTATATATACCGTATATACTCGAGTATAAGCCGACCCAAGTATAAGCGGAGGCCCCTAATTTTACCACAAAAACCTGGTAAAACCTATATTTTGTTTACTCGAGTATAAGCCGAGTTTGGGTTTTCAGCATATAATTTTGTGCTGAAAAACTAGGCTTATACTCGAGTATATAAGGTATATATATATATATATATATATATATATATATATATATATATATATATATATATGTATAAGCAGAGGAGCAGCCGGACAAGTAGTGGCAACTAGTGGCAAATCACATGGTTATGCTGCAGGACGATTGCGGAGGAAGCGCTGCATCCAGCAATGCTGCGTCTTTCACCAATCACTGGCTGCAGGGCCCCCCTGACACCTTGGGTCCTACAATAGTCGTTATAGCTGCTATAGTCTATAATGCACTATAGGGCTCATGGACCAGTCACTATAGTGATCTATAGTATCATACAGCTCAGCAGCTGATTGGCTGGGGCAGTCACATGTCATTGCTGCATTGCCAGGGCCAAATGAATGAAATATAAAAATCGGACAGGAACCTTAAGGCTATATTGTCCTGTTGCTGTCATTAACCTTCTATCACATCTACTTGACCCATTGAGTTCTTGTAGTTTCTTTGAGCATATTCTTTTCCTTCGCCCTGGATCATATCTCTATAGTTCTCCAATCTTTGTAAAATGGGAGTTACTATGAGAGTAAATCCTCATGCACAGTAAAGTCCCGGCACTACTCACCCCAGGCTATGAGGCCATGCTGGGAGTTGTAGTTTTCCATAGACAGATCACCAGAGCCTTAGCCCCAGGTCTATTTCTCCTATTAATATTCCCGCCCTTGTTGTTCCCATTTCTAAGTATAATATTTCCTGCAGACTTTCTTATTACTTTCCTATCCTGGGAGACGTTCTGTAACATTGTAGAGGTCAGATGGAGCAAATACATTGAAGCTTCCCGAGTTATTGCTGCAGGATAATGGAGCTTTCTCTGGTACACAAAATCCTATTTATTCTTTATATTTAGAAGAAGCTTCTTCCTATGTGACATTTTACGGGCACGTGTCATGTGTTCCTGGATTATGGGAGGTTAATCTCCATGGAGGCCGGCGCTGGTGGTCATATATCCCAGGATTATGGAATATCACCAATAGTATATTAGGTATTGGCTCTGGGCCCAGGACCATGGACAGCACTGAGACCCCAGGATTACAATGGGGCACATTTACTTACCCGGTCCTTGGAGTTCACAAAAAATGCATTGTCCGTGTATAATGCGCTGTGCGGGGAGTCACTAAGATCGTGCACCCGATTTCCTGCATGTGTTGCATGCAAATATGTTTCCCAAGTTGGGAAAGGGAAATATATCCTAAATATAATAGATCGTGAGATCCCCAGGATTACGGGGTGTCACCACTAGTATTCAGAACCATGGACAGCACTACCTGCAGCATAGGAGCACAAGGTATCATGATTCAGCACCATGGAGAGCACTACAAAATCTCTGGACCCCTTCTATAAAGTACAAGGTATCATAATTCAGCACCATGGAGAGCACCGCTGGAGCTCAGGGACTAGTATCATAACTCTAACTATCAGCACCATGGAGAGCACCACTGGAGCTCAGGGACTGGTATTATAACTCGAACTATCAGCACCATGGAGAGAACTACCAAATCTCTGGACCTGCAGCGTAGCGCCCTATCTATAAAGTACAAGGTATCATGATTCAGCACCATGGAGAGCACCGCTGGAGCTCAGGGACTAGTATCATAACTCTAACTATCAGCACCATGGAGAGCACCGCTGGAGCTAAGGGACTGGTATGATAACTCTAACTATCAGCACCATGGAGAGCACCGCTGGAGCTCAGGGACTAGTATCATAACTCTAACTATCAGCACCATGGAGAGCACCGCTGGAGCTCAGGGACTGGTATGATAACTCTAATAGAGATGAGCGAGCACTAAAATGCTCGAGTGCTCGTTATTCGAGATGAACTTTTCCCGATGCTCGAGTGCTCGTATCGAATAACGAACCCAATTGAAGTTAATGGGAGACTCGAGCATTTTTCACTGAAAGAACACATTGAAAGAAGAACACCGAAGAACACATTGCAGATGTTTGCAGATGTTTTCACTGAAAGAACACAATGAAGAACACATTGCAGATGTTCCGTACATCTGCTAACTTATCTGAAGGCACGTGTGCAGAACGGTATGGAAACATCTGCAATGTGTTCTTCACACATAATGTTCTTCATATACTATTGTGGAGAACATTGGTCTGCAGGCGTCTTCCGATAAGCTAGCAGATGTACGCAACATCTGCAATGTGTTCTTCAATGTGTTCTTCACTTAAACGATCCTGTGTTCACTGTTCTTCACTGTCTTTTCTTAATTAAATGCTCGATCTCGAGCAGGGGAAATACTCGTCTGAGCAACGAGCCAGAGCAGAACCACCACTCTGATGTGTAATGGACAGAACCAGCACTCTGATGTGTAATGGGCAGAACCAGCACTCTGATGTGTAATGGGAAGAACCAGCACTCTGATGTGTAATGGGCACAACCAGCACTTTAATGTGTAATGGTCAGAACCAGTACTCTGATGTGTAATGGGCAAAACCAGCACTCTGATGTGTAATGGGCAGAACCAGCACTCTGATGTGTAATGGGCAGAACCAGCACTCTGATGTGTAATGGGCACAACCAGCACTTTAATGTGTAATGGTCAGAACCAGCACTCTGATGTGTAATGGGCAAAACCAGCACTCTGATGTGTAATGGGCAGAACCAGCACTCTGAAGTGTAATGGGCAGAACCAGCTCTCTGATGTGTAATGGGCAGAACCAGCACTCTGATGCGTAATGGGTAGAACCAGCACTCTAATGTGTAATGGGCATAACCAGCACTCTGATGTGTAATGGGCAGAACGAGCTCTCTGATGTGTAATGGGCAGAACGAGCACTCTGATGTGTAATGGGCAGAACGAGCTCTCTGATGTGTAATGGGCAGAACGAGCTCTCTGATGTGTAATGGGCAGAACGAGCACTCTAATGTGTAATGGGCAGAACCAGCACTCTGATGTGTAATGGACATAACCAGCACTCTGATGTGTAATGGGCAGAACGAGCACTCTGATGTGTAATGGGCAGAACCAACACTCTTATGTGTAATGGGCAGAACCAACACTCTGATGTGTAATGGGCAGAACCAGCACTCTGATGTGTTCCAACTTTGGAAACGTGAACTTTTGCAGATTTCTGAACCACAAGATATTGTCAATATAACATGTAATTGGCTTCAGTATTATATACAGCACCACTAGTATATTAGGGATTGGTTCTGGCTTGAGTATTATATATACAGCACCACTAGTATATTAGGAATTGGTTCTGGCTTGAGTATTATATACAGCATCACTAGTATATTAGGAATTGGTTCTGGCTTGAGTATTATATACAGCACCACTAGTATATTAGGGATTGGTCCTGACTTGAGTATTATATACAGCACCGCTAGTGTATTAGGGATTGGTCCTGGCTTGAGTATTATATACAGCACCACTAGTATATTAGGGTTTTGTCCTGGCTTGAGTATGATATACAGCACCACTAGTATATTAGGGATTGGTCCTGACTTGAGTATTATATACAGCACCACTAGTATATTAGGGATATGTCCTGGCTTGAGTATTATATACAGCACCACTAGTATATTAGGGATATGTCCTGGCTTGAGTATTATATACAGCACCACTAGTATATTAGGAATTGGTCCTGGCTTGAGTATTATATACAGCACCACTAGTATATTAGGAATTGGTCCTGGCTTGAGTATTATATACAGCACCACTAGTATATTAGGGATTGGTCCTGGCTTGAGTATTATATACAGCACCACTAGTATATTAGGAATTGGTTCTGGCTTGAGTATTATATACAGCACCACTAGTATATTAGGGATTGGTCCTGATTTGATTATTATATATACAGCACCACTAGTATATTAGGGATTGGTCGTGACTTGAGTATTATATACAGCACCGCTAGTATATTAGGGATTTGTCCTAACTTGAGTATTATATACAGCACCACTAGTATATTAGGGATTGGTCCTTACTTGAGTATTATATACAGCACCACTAGTATATTAGGGATTTGTCCTGGCTTGAGTATTATATACAGCACCACTAGTATATTAGGGATTGGTCCTTACTTGAGTATTATATACAGCACCACTAGTATATTAGGGATATGTCCTGGCTTGAGTATTATATACAGCACCACTAGTATATTAGGGATTTGTCCTGGCTTGAGTATTATATACAGCACCACTAGTATATTATGGATTGGTCCTGACTTGAGTATTATATACAGCACCACTAGTATATTAGGGATTGGTCCTGACTTTAGTATTAGATATACAAAACCACTAGTATATTATGAATTGGTCCTGACTTGAGTATTATATACAGCACCACTAGTATTTTAGGGATTGGTCCTGACTTTAATATTATATATACAAAACCACTAGTATATTAGGGATTGGTCCTGACTTGAGTATTATATACAGCACCACTAGTATATTAGGGATTGGTCCCGACTTGAGTATTATATACAGCACCACTAGTGTATTAGGGATTGGTCCTGGCTTGAGTATTATATTCAGAACTGCTAGTATATTAGGGATTGGTCCTGACTTGAGTATTATATACAGCACCACTAGTATATTAGGGATTGGTCTTGGCTTGAGTATGATATACAGCACCACTAGTATATTAGGGATTTGTCCTGGCTTGAGTATAATATATACAGCACCGCTTGTATATTAGGGATTGGTCCTGACTTGAGTATTATATACAGCACCGCTAGTATTTTAGGGATTGGTCCTGGCTTTAGTATTATATACAGCACCGCTAGTATTTAAGGGATTGGTCCTGGCTTTAGCATTACATACAGCACCACTAGTATATTAGGGATTGGTCCTGGCTTGAGTATTATATACAGCACTACTATTATATTAGGGATTGGTCCTGGCTTGAGTATTATATACAGCACCACTAGTATATTATGGATTGGTCCTGACTTGAGTATTATATACAGCACCTCTAGTGTTTTAGGGATTAGTCTTGGATTGAGTATTATATACAACACCACTAGTATTTTAGGGATTGGTCCTGGTTTGAGTATTATATACAGCACCACTAGTATTTTAGGGATTGGTCCTGGCTTGAGTATTATATATACAGCACCGCTAGTATATTAGAAAATGGTCCTGACTTGAGTATTATATACATCACCGCTAGTATATTAGGGATTGGTCCTGACTTGAGTATTATATACAGCACCGCTAGTATATTAGGGATTGGTCCTGACTTGAGTATTACATACAGCACCGCTAGTGTATTAGGGATTGATCCTGGCTTGATTATTATATATACAGCACCACTATTATATTAGGGATTGGTCCTGACTTGAGTATTATATACAGCACCGCTAGTGTATTAGGGATTGGTCCTGGCTTGAGTATTATATGCAGAACCGCTAGTATATTAGAGATTGGTCCTGACTTGAGTATTATATACAGCACCGCTAGTATATTAGGGATTGGTCCTGACTTGAGTATTATATACAGCACCGCTAGTGTATTAGGGATTGGTCCTGGCTTAATTATTATATATACAGAACCACTAGTATATTAGGGATTGGTCCTGACTTGAGTATTATATATACAGCACCGGTAAAGTATTAGGGATTGGTCCTGGCTTGAGTATTATATTCAGAACCGCTAGTATATTAGGGATTGGTCCTGACTTGAGTATTATATACAGCACCGCTAGTATTTTATGGATTGGTCCTGGCTTTAGTATTATATACAGCACCGCTAGCATTTAAGGGATTGGTCCTGGCTTTAGTATTATATACAGCACCACTAGTATATTAGGGATTGGTCCTGGCTTGAGTATTATATACAGCACTACTATTATATTAGGGATTAGTCCTGGCTTGAGTATTATATACAGCACCACTAGTATATAATGGATTGGTCCTGACTTGAGTATTATATACAGCATCTCTAGTGTTTTAGGGATTAGTCTTGGCTTGAGTATTATATACAGCACCACTAGTATTTTAGGGATTGGTCCTGGTTTGAGTATTATATACAGCACCACTAGTATTTTAGGGATTGGTCCTGGCTTGATTATTATATATACAGCACCGCTAGTATATTAGGGATTGGTCCTGGCTTGAGTATTATATATACAGCACCGCTAGTATATTAGGGATTGGTCCTGGCTTGAGTATTATATATACAGCACCGCTAGTATATTAGGGATTGGTCCTGACTTGAGTATTATATACAGCACCGCTAGTATATTAGGGATTGGTCCTGACTTGAGTATTATGTACAGCACCGCTAGTGTATTAGGGATTGGTCCTGGCTTGATTATTATATATACAGCACCACTATTATATTAGGGATTGGTCCTGACTTGAGTATTATATACATCACCGCTAGTGTATTAGTGATTGGTCCTGGCTTGAGTATTATATACAGCACCGCTAGTGTATTAGGAATTGGTCCTGGCTTGATTATTATATATACAGCACCACTAGTTTATTAGGGATTGGTCCTGACTTGAGTATTATATACAGCACCGCTAGTGAATTAGGGATTGGTCCTGGCTTGAGTATTATATTCAGAACCGCTAGTATATTAGGGATTGGTCCTGACTTGAGTATTATATACAGCCCCACTAGTATATTAGGGATTGGTCCTGACTTGAGTATTATATACAGCACCACTATTATATTAGGGATTGGTCCTGACTTGAGTATTATATACAGCACCGCTAGTGTATTAGGGATTGGTCCTGGCTTGAGTATTATATTCAGAACCGCTAGTATATTAGGGATTAGTCCTGACTTGAGTATTATATACAGCACCACTAGTATATTATGGATTGGTCCTGACTTGAGTATTATATACAGCAACTCTAGTGTTTTAGGGATTGGTCCTGGTTTGAGTATTATATATACAGCACCACTAGTATTTTAAGGATTGGTACTGGCTTGATTATTATATATACAGCACCACTAGTATATTAGGGATTGGTCCTGACTTGAATATTATATATACAGCACCGCTAGTATATTAGGGATTGGTCCTGACTTGAGTATTATATACATCACCGCTAGTATATTAGGGATTGGTCCTGACTTGAGTATTATATACATCACCGCTAGTATATTAGGGATTGGTCCTGACTTGAGTATTATATACAGCATCGCTAGTGTATTAGGGATTGGTCCTGACTTGATTTTTATATATACAGCACCACTAGTATACTAGGGATTGGTCCTGACTTGAGTATTATATACAGCACCACTAGTATATTAGGGATTGGTTCTGGCTTGAGTATTATATTCAGCACCGCTATTATATTAGGGATTGGTCCCAACTTGAGTATTATATACAGCACCGCTAGTATATTAGGGATTGGTCCTGACTTGAGTATTATATTCAGAACCGCTAGTATATTAGGGATTGGTCCTGACTTGAGTATTATATACAGCACCGCTAGTATATTAGGGATTGGTCATGACTTGAGTATTATATATAGCACCGCTAGTGTATTAGGGATTGGTCCTGGCTTGAGTATTATATACAGCACCACTAGTATATTAGGGATTGGTCCTGACTTGAGTATTATATACAGCACCACTAGTATATTAGGGATTGGTCCTGACTTGAGTATTATATACAGCACTTCTAGTATATTATGGATTGGTCCTGGCTTGAGTATTATATACAGCACCGCTAGTATATTAGGGATTTGTCCTAACTTGAGTATTATATACATCACTGCTAGTATATTAGGGATTGGTCCTGACTTGAGTATTATATACATCACCGCTAGTATATTAGGGATTGGTCCTGACTTGAGTATTATATACAGCACCACTAGTATATTAGGGATTGGTCCTGACTTGAGTCTAATATATACACTAGATTTCTGGACCTACACCATGGAAACATCACTGAAACCCCTAGAATACATGGCCACATCCCTGGGATAATATATTATTATGAAAATGATGACCCAGTCTCCAGATCCATGGGCTACAATGTTAGATCTCGGGAATTACAGGAGCCGCCACTAATAGAATGATACATATATCAGATCTATGGACTGGATCTCCAGGATTACATCCCTACAATAATGGGCACATGGACAGATTGCTGGACCCCATAACACTGATGAATTGGTAATAAATCCAGGGACAGACTTTGTAGATCCAAAGAATTACTGAAATCCTCTCTAGTATAATAAGTATCAAATATATATATATATCGCTTGGAATATAGAACTTTACTTTGCTGTCATTGACATTAGAACAATATGACAGCCAATGACAGTAAGATCCATGTGATTATAGACCAGCAGTGGTGTCACAGCACTTGGGGTGATAGAGCAGCAGTAATATAACAATGGTATTATCCCTGGGGCTATAGAAGCCCCCAAATATGATGTCATCCCAACCATGGACCCCATGGAGGCAATGTGGATCCATTACTGAGGCCGATTTTATTAAAAGACACAATGTGGGATGATATAACAGCAGGAATCCTCCATAAATGCAAATAATAATAATAATGAGATGTTACATTGTTTCTTGCAGACACATCGCGCTCCCATCACATCACCCCAGGGGGGACACAACGGCCTCATGTATTACAGTGATTGCCCCGGTTTTATGTCTGACTTTGCACTAGAAGGAACGTGTAATCTGCTGGTACATGTAGTTATAAAGTGTCTGCGCCACTTCTGTGTCGCGGCCGCTGTGTCCCACAAGACACAATGGGGGTCATTTACCATTAGTCAGGAGATTTGTGTCTTCTCTTGTTTTTGTTTTTTTACTTTTATCTATCTTTTGATCTATCTATCTATCTATCTATCTATCTATCTATCTATCTATCTCCTATCTATCTATCTATCTCCTATCTATCTATCTATCTATCTATCTTCTATCTATCTATCTATCTCCTATCTATCTATCTCCTATCTATCTATCTATCTATCTATCTCCTATCTATCTATCTATCTATCTATCTATCTATCTATCTATCTATCTCCTATCTATCTATATATCTCCTATCTATCTATCTCCTATCTATCTATCTATCTATCTATCTTCTATCTATCTATCTATCTATCTATCTATCTATCTATCTATCTATCTATCTCCTATCTATCTATCTATCTATCTATCTATCTATCTATCTATCTATCCATCCATCTCCTATCTATCTATCTATCTATCTATCTATCTATCTCCTATCTATCTATCTATCTATCTATCTATCTATCTATCTATCTATCTATCTATCTCCTATCTATCTATCTATATCCTATCTATCTATCTATCTCTCTATCTATCTCCTATCTATCTATTCATCCATCTCCTATCTATCTATCTATCTATCTATCTATCTATCTCCTATCTATCTATCTATCTATCTATCTATCTATCTATCTATCTATCTCCTATCTATCTATCTATCTATCTATCTATCTATCTCCTATCTATCTATCTATCTATCTCCTATCTATCTAACTATCTATCTATCTATCTATCTATCTATCTATCTATCTCCTATCTATCTATCTATCTATCTATCTATCTATCTATCTATCTATCTGTCTATCTCCTATCTATGTGTCTATCTCTATCACTACTCCCCTTCTCTCTGCGGTGGGGTGTTCTGTATATTTTGCTGCAGTCCCCCATCAGTTTCTGGATTGTTTTGTGATATAATAAATAGACACGCTGACATACAGCTGGAGGACAAGAGATGCTATTTCCATCCTGACACCCTCTCCGTTATCCCTGTGCGTTGGTGCAATAGCCGGCGGCATCGGCAGCAGTGAGAGGGAATCTAAACTGTACAACATTATGATAATGGCTGCTGTCCTGGCCGGGTCTAGACCTGTCAATCAGCTCTTCTTCCAAAATCATGAACACAGAAGAGACAAGATCATTAAAATCACGCACTGCTTCCCTCCATTATTAGGAATAAAATATTCATCTAGATTGTAGGCACAACCTAAAGACTGACAATGATGAGCCATCAGGAAAATGTAGTGACAGCCAATACTAAGAGCAGCAGCCTGAGACGTACATGTAATACTGACATATAGTGCACTGGTCATATAGCGACTGCAAGTACAGACATGTAATTATTCCAAAACTGTTCATTTCACTCCCCTTCTTACAAATAACTACAGTAATACTATAATACTGCCCCCTATGTACAGGAATATAACTACTATAATACTGCCCCCTATGTACAAGTATATAACTACTATAATACTGCCCCCTATGTACAAGAATATAACTACTATAATACTGCCCCCTATGTACAAGAATATAACTACTATAATACTGCCTCCTATGTACAGGAATATAACTACTATAATACTGCCCCCTATGTACAGGAATATAACTACTATAATACTGCCCCCTATGTACAAGAATATAACTACTATAATACTGTCCCCTATGTACAGGAATATAACTACTATAATACTGCCCCCTATGTACAGGAATATAACTACTATAATACTGCCCCCTATGTACAAGAATATAACTACTATAATACTGCCCCTTATGTACAAGATTATAACTACTATAATACTGCCCCCTATGTACAAGAATATAACTACTATAATACTGCCCCCTATGTACAGGAATATAACTACTATAATACTGCCCCCTATGTACAGGAATATAACTACTATAATACTGCCCCCTATGTACAAGAATATAACTACTATAATACTGTCCCCTATGTACAGGAATATAACTACTATAATACTGCCCCCTATGTACAAGAATATAACTACTATAATACTGCCCCCTATGTACAAGAATATAACTACTATAATACTGCCCCCTATGTACAAGAATATAACTACTATAATACTGCCCCCTATGTACAAGAATATAACTACTATAATACTGCCCCCTATGTACAGGAATATAACTACTATAATACTGCCCCTATGTACAGGAATATAACTACTATAATACTGCCCCCTATGTACAAGAATATAACTACTATAATACTGCCCCCTATGTACAGGAATATAACTACTATAATACTGCTCCCTATGTACAGGAATATAACTACTATAATACTGCCCCTTATGCTCCGATAGAGTGCACCAACTTTGTTTTGGTGCACCTTCTACATTGGCCGTGCCTCGCTGCTGTCTTACTTTGCATGGTCTGGCTGTGTACCGTCACGCCCATATCAGTGGAGAATTTTGTGTTGCATTGGGTATATCACAGCCGTGATACAAATGTGTATTGTATCAAACATGAATAAGGTGTATGTGGATGTGTTGGCGCACTGGTACGGCATTACTTCCTCCTTGTGGTTGTAGTATTTGCTCCTCCTGTACATCGCAGTTAGTGTTATGCTGCATTGTTTTAATTGCAGGATTGGTCTTTGTGGTGCCATTAAATGTTCGTTCGCTCTTTATGCTGCGGTATTATGGGGTCTGACGACTTGTGTTGTGCAGGTTTATCTGAGAAGATTTTGCTTTGAGCAAGGAATAGGGGGAAGCTGCATTTTTATCTCCAGGGAATCTAATCCACAGGATACAGAACACGACGATGATCATTGTGATAACAGCGGCGGTAATGGAGTCTCTTCATTGTTGTGGGGGGATGGGGACCCCCTGTTCTGCAGACTCCCTGCTGTAGAGGACGCCATAGCTGATAATATCTGCTCTATGTATATTTATCATCTGGGCTCCGAGCTACGGATTTTCTTATATAACCGTGCAGATCCATATTATACCGTACGCGCACCCCCAGACGCGCGTCTCACCTGCATCTTTGTATCCAGTGGAGAGGAAATTGCTACTTTGGTAATTGGAAGATGTGGCAGGAGAAGACGATTCATACATGAATTTTACATGTCGCGTCCTCTCCCTACGAGGAGTCCATGAACACAAGGAGCAGTATAGAGAATTATGGAGTAATATGTCTTCCTCCTAAATTAATTTTTACAAGGATGACATTGATTGCATACAATAGATTTGTCTTAGCTAATAGAAAACATCCAGTTGGTTGTGGGATCGTAGGGTCGTAGGTTTTACCTGCCCTATTGGCCACTTGGCCGATAAATGGTGAAGGTGCCGAGAGTTGACCTGGTCGCCGATCTTCATCTTTCTATCAGTCCTACTAATCGCTTGCAGAGTCGCTCAATCAAAGTGAACGGTTTTGTAAGGCAGAGTATCTGTGGCTAGCGGAGGTGTCTCTAGTGTCTGCCCTCTCCGCTCCAGTCACCTGCCATTACCATTTTATCTCTGCCCTGTGGACATCCTAGATTCAGTTGTCCCTCAATCAAAGTGAATGGTTTTATAAGGTGGATAGTCTGAATGACGCTCCGTGGCCTCCTGGGTAGGGTGAGCCAACACTCAGCCTGACTACCGTTTAGCCGCTGGCCGTTACCTCTTCACCTCCATCCTATTGGCCCTTGTCAAGTCTTCCTACAACACCTTACATAAAGCGGAGGTGTTTCAAGTCTTGACCTGGTCAAAGGCAAAAAAGTGGCCTTCAATCTTTTCAACTTTGTTCCCTACATCAAAGTAAATGATTCCATATTGCAGCGTTGATTTTCGGTCCCTGTCAGGGCTGGAGACCAGCCGGGGTACCCTATGCTCCAGCTAAGTCACCCTACAACCTGTTGAGCGAAGGATGAGGCTTATATTTTGGATCCCAGACTTAGAGTGCATTGCCTGAGTGGCCAACCCATTGGGCACCTGCAGAAATCACTAGCAACAAATATTTGTCGAATATGTGAGAATTTGTGAGAATATCCAATCCTGTCCATCATTACTCAACGAGGGATTGGATTTATGGCAAGCCTGTTACAAAATGGGGCCCCATCCAATGGAGAAGACTCGTCCCCCATGTGTCTAGTGGCTGATCCCACATCGAAGGGTTGAGAGATCATACTAAGGGTACAAGTGGTATCTAGACTTCTGACTATTGGTCTTTGAGGGGGTGTGAGATGAATATTTGAGGGTGGATGATGGTGACAATGCATAGATGCCATGAGGAAGGGTATAAGCAGGAGATTGCTTTGCTGATGGGTTAGAGTGAGGAGGTCACGAGGGTTTCTTACACAGTTGGGTTGGTGATTCTTGGCCCTCAACTGATCGATCATTGTGACCCGACACCTTCCATAACGACTCCGATCAGTCCAAGACGTGTGGAGCAATAGAAACCACACCCTCAGGAATTAGTGGTGCTCATGTAGGATTCTCGGTCCAGTTACATCACTTAGAAGACATGGCACTCACAAAATTGTAGATATTTCACTTTCTGCTAGTACATGAATCATAAGAGGATATATTTGAGACAGATCAAAAATTACAATGTTTCGGTCATCTCCACCTTTGCCAAATTAGATCTGGTTTGGTAAATAGGCATGGAGAGCATGGAGAGGCCCCGACCCGGACACCACCAGCAGTGCCAGGTCTCAGGAAACCTCAGACCTCAGATTTACCAGCATTTCACAACTGGATAGATGTTGGATATAGAACTAGAAGAATAGAATTAGACTGTGTTTTGGGTGTTTTCAAGTCCTTAATAATCGATATATTGGGGTTGGATGGGGGAAGGACCGCTGCAGGAGTGTTCACTGGTGCAAACCATAACATCCCATGAAGATGAGACCTGCACATTAACAGAAAACCAAAGTCAAGTTGAGTTTTTTCCTAAAAATGCTGAAATAGTGACAGTGACATTTGAGGCGCGGACGTGTCTCCTCCGGGGGGTCTTTTAGCCGGACCTCCCTGAGTGAGCTGAGCTGACAGCTTTTCCATTGACATGGCATAAAAAAAGCTTTTCCATCTCAGCTCCTGGTTGTGCCAGAGGTGCAAAATCTGCAGTTTTAAGAGAAAACATTGGAATTTGAGTAACATACAGTAAGCGGCGGATTACAATGTGACTGGCGCTGGAGAAGGGAGACGGAGAGGAGAGGAATATGAAGGACTCACGGGGGGGAGCAGACGGCAGTTCCGATTCTTCACCGGGTCCTTAGAACTTTGAGGTTTTCATTTTATTGATTTTCTAGGAAACTTAAAATTCTGCGCCGTGTCCTGCGGACGACACGCGGACGCTGCAGGAAACTCGCTTGTTTCACGTTCTTTGATAAGAAGGTTGTATGGATAAAACGCGCACATAGAAAAGATTTTATAGTGGAAAAGGGTAAATTTTAGTGTCAAAACACAATAAAATGTCTTTCATTTTTATTGACTAAACAAAACAAACATATAAAAAAAAATCGATTCTCCCATCCCCCACCACAAAGAACTCCCAAGGTTCAAAATTTAGAGAGATACAAATTAGACAATGGCAATCACTGATTTATTATCCATTTTGGGTCAAGGTTTTAGGATTATTAATTTGATTACCCAAATAAAGTGAGTTTAAAAAAAAAATAGAGAATATATATATTGTTATATTGGGAATCACTGTTCCAAAAAACTGCAACATTGAAATCCATATCCCAACAATACAACAAAGTAACTTCCTATAAACAGCTAATCTGTATATAGTACTGTATATAGTGTATAAGCTGTATATCTGTATATAGTTCTGTATATAGTGTATATCTGTATATAGTTCTGTATATAGTGTATAAGCTGTATATCTGTATATAGTACTGTATATAGTGTATAAGCTGTATATCTGTATATAGTTCTGTATATAGTGTATAAGCTGTATATCTGTATATAGTTCTGTATATAGTGTATAAGCTGTATATCTGTATATAGTTCTGTATATAGTACTGTATATAGTGTATAAGCTGTATATCTGTATATAGTGTATAAGCTGTATATCTGTATATAGTTCTGTATATAGTGTATAAGCTGTATATCTGTATATAGTGTATAAGCTGTGTATCTGTATATAGTACTGTATATAGTGTATAAGCTGTATATCTGTATATAGTTCTGTATATAGTGTATAAGCTGTATATCTGTATATAGTTCTGTATATAGTGTATAAACTGTATATCTGTATATAATACTAAGGTCATAAAACCATTGGAGACCCAACTAAAGGAAAAGCTAAAGTTACCAGACTTTCTGTTTAATAATCAAGCAATTTCATTCCCCCGCACAGGGAAGACTTATGGACTCGTAACTGAGCTGGAATTTGGGGAAGGTCTCACATTTCTCAGGAAATCAATTCAATACAAGATGAAAAGCCATGAAAGGCTGCAATTCACAACACAGCCACTAGTGGGCGCACAGAAATGCATCTTATATAGAGAGAAGACGTCTCATATAGAGAGAGAAGACGTCTCATATACAGAGAAGAAGCCTCATATATAGAGAAGATGTCTCATATACAGAGAAGATGTCTCATATACAGAGAGGACGTCTCATATAGAGAGAAAACATCTCATATAGAGAGAAGACGTCTCATATACAGAGAAGACATCTCATATAGAGAGAAGAAGCCTCATATAGAGAGAGAAGACGTCTCATATAGAGAGAAGAAGCCTCATATAGAGAGAAGACGTCTCATATACAGAGAAGACATCTCATATAGAGAGAAGACGTCTCATATAGAGAGAGAAGACGTCTCATATAGAGAGAAGAAGCCTCATATAGAGAGAAGATGTCTCATATACAGAGAAGACATCTCATATACAGAGAAGACATCTCATATACAGAGAAGACATCTCATATATAGGGAAGAGTGTAAACTTTTCCCCTGTATTTTGGGGTCGGATCAATGAGTTATTGGAAATTCCCTTAGAATTTATTAACAAAAACAGGTTTTCAGATCTTTTTGAAGAAAATTAATTATGGTTAATTAGAGCCTATAATCTTCTCGGCGTGAAGATTGAGGAGGACAATCCATGTTCAGGGGAGATCTGAGAGGATGGTCCTGGAGACGTCTTAACAAGCCTGGACAGTGTCTACAAAGTTATTCAAAGTATAATCAGCCAAAAGACAAAAAAAACTCTAATTTACATAAATTATCGCAGAACGTAAGTACAAAGATTATCACAGACGTTGTAATTGTGAGAAAACACGGAGAAGCGGAGGCAGAGGATGCGCCAGGCGTCCGGATAGAGAAGCCGCACAGACGGATCTTCATGCTTCACCAAACAGGAGAAAAACAGTGAAAAAATTCAGGTGAGAAAATATCAGAAATCCACTTTTTTTGTCATTTTCTGAATTTGTAAAATCTCTATAATTATTGCATTTCTTGCCTGGAGCTTCCGCCTGTATGATCAGAAGTGACAGGCAGATTATAGGACTGCGCCGGATTATTACAGGAGCCTCACGTAAAGGGCACATCAACCTCCTCGTCATCTTTTCTTCGTTTTTCCTCCTTGTCTCTATATGGAGGGGTCCAGGCCTGTCCCGTGTCGGCCCCTTCAGTCTCCACCTCCTTCCTTAATGGTTTAATCCGGAATTAGTGGAAAAAGATGTAACTTATGTCCTAAATCGACACTTGCAACAACCTGTAACTTCTTTCATTGGACTTTACTATTTGGTAGAATGATACAATGTATATTACTCACGGAGCTTTCATCTCTGTAGGTGCCTTCTACATAGTTACTGTGTGGAGACCTAGCAGCTGTGACTCACTGCTCCCCCTCCATAGACTTCTATGTAATCTGATATTTAGTAAGTTTATGTCTATCCTGATGACAAGACCAAATTCAGCAGAAACTGAGTGAGAATCAGATTAGGAGGGAAGAAGGGAGGACGATAAGAGCTAATGTCAGTGGATGAGGAAGTGTTCCGCTCTGATAAGATACATTGGGGCAGATTTACTTACCCGGTCTATTCGCGATCCAGCGGAGGGTTCTCCGACGCTGATTCGGGTCCGGCCAGGATTCATTAAGGTAGTGCGCCCGATGTCCACCAGGTGTCACTGCGACACTGAAGTCCGTCGGAGTTCACCGAAGTTCACTATCCTATGCTGGGTATAGGTAAGCGTGTGTCAAGCGACACTTTTTAAAAAAAAATACGGTGGTTTTTCCGAATCCGACGGGTTTTCCAACAGCCATGCCCCCCATTTCTGTCGCATGGATGCCGGTGCCAATGTGCCACAATCTAATCATGTGCGCCCAAAACTCGGGGCAATTCGGCGCAAATTGGTAATATTTGGGAAACCCGACGGAAAAACGTAATTCGGGCTCTTAGTAAGTGACCCCCATTGTATCACACAGCTTCATGTAGAGGAGCACCAACATCAGCCATACTCTATAGTATATACACAAATACTACATCCCCGGAAAGCCATTTACCAAAACAATAAACTTCATCGAGGGGTTAACAGCCGTCCATTAATTTCCAGGAAGTCAATCCAGAACAATGGTCCTTCGGTACCTCCTATACTGAGATCCTTGGTAATTGTTCTGTAGGTCAATACTTATTGACTTCACACAGGTGATTGGGGAGGAGCGCTGCTCTGGAGAACGGCATGCAGCTCTTGGTTCCAATTAATAGATCAATCTCACAAGTGAACTATGTTCCTAGTAGAAACCCTAGACATCCAATCCATTGTCTTCTTTGTCCGCTCCTCCATTATTTTATTGTGAACCTGTGAGATAAAAGAGGCGGCTATTACTGAGACCCCTCATCTATTGGCCACAAAGCATCTCTTTGTCTAGAGGACCCGGACTATACTAACGCTACATGGATGTCAATGATAACATGTAATACCTCATTTGTCCTGTGGTGGCGCTGCAGATCATCACTGATCACTAAGGATTTGGCTTTCTCTCCCCTCTCCCCATAAAGAACACATCCCACTTTTATAAACCCAACGGGATGAGATATATTGATGATGTATTGTGAGGAAGGGCCATGGAAATCAGATCATTATTGTCCCATATCCATCATCCTACTAACCGTTTAGCTTTTCGAGGCTTGAGATGTCCCGTCCACGACTCACGCGGTCAACTGCCAGCTCATGTGATCGGGGCTAAGCAGTAATACCAAGGTGAGCCACTATATAGAGTACAGCATGGTAAGGCTCGGGAATAGTCAAGACACCACAGAGATCAGAAAATACCTTTAAGTGCGAGGCCGAGCTGTAGCGTCACCTCGTAATTAACTTATGACACTTATGAATTATCAAGATTTGTCCTACTACATTGGATAGAAGTAGCAGGAAATGATCAACCATAAAAAACTGATGAGATCCTTCCTAGCACCAGCCTCATAAGTCATGGACTGTACGATACCAATGAGGCCAGTGATCATTTTCAGCTGACTAGAAATAGGACTTTAGGACCCAGACCATAAAGGACTGAGCTGCCCCTCAAATGTTAATGATCTTTCAACATGTTGCACCATTTACTGCCCCTTGTAGAATCCGTCAGACAATCTCTTTAACCTCTTAAGGACGGCCCATAGCACACGAGTGTCCTCAAAAGGTTAATCCTGTACGAAGAAGGTTTACAGGCGGAGCCCTCGCTATAAAGCTTGCTGATTGGTTGCCTCTGGAAGGCTCCTATGAGTGCCCAAAAACACTCTTTATTACAGCCTGCAGGGGGCAGACTGTAACAGAAAAAGCTGTATATACACATTACACTGCATTACACTTTTATTGGTGTCTATTGCAGGAGTGATCAGACCCCCTAGTGCTCAAACAGGCTAAGGGGCCTAAGGAAGTACTAAATAAAAAAATAAAAAAAAGTAAAAAAAAAGTAAAAATTCCTTTCCCTAGAACTAATATAAAAGTAAACAAATAAAATCATAAACACAACAAGTATCACTGCGTCCCAATAGCCTGATCTATCGAAATTCTCAGTATTGAACAAACACGTATAGGAAAATAGCGTCCAAATGTCTGAACCGCTACTTGATCCCCATTTAAAAAAAAATTGCATAAAAAGTGATCAAAAAATCCTAAAGTCCCCAAAATAGTAGCAATGGAGACATCAGCTCATCCGGCAAAAAAGACACCCCACACAGCTCCGTACAAGGAAGGAGGAGAAAGTAATCAGCATCAGAATAGGGCAAAATGAAGAAAAGGGTTTTTTCTGGTCAAAAGGTTTTAATATTTTAAAATCTATCAAAATATAATAAAACCTTTACACATTTGTTATCCCCATGATCGTCCTGACCCAAAGAATAAATGGAAGGCGGAGCTCGCAGTCAGAACCGTGAAAACAATGGGGCAGATTTACTTACCCGGTCCATTCGCGATCCATCGGCGCGTTC
Organism: Engystomops pustulosus; assembly: GCF_040894005.1. Taxonomy (NCBI): domain Eukaryota; kingdom Metazoa; phylum Chordata; class Amphibia; order Anura; family Leptodactylidae; genus Engystomops; species Engystomops pustulosus. The sequence continues at coordinate 257,615,968 of NC_092412.1, read as the reverse complement.
TCTGTGGAAGATTTGGGTCCTCCGACGTCCACCAGGTGTCGCTGCTGCGCTGAAGTTTGTCGGAGTGCACTGAAGTTTACCGTCCTACGCTGGGTGCAGGTAAGCGCGAGTCAAGCGACACACTTTTTTAAAAAAAATACAGCGGTTTTTCCGAATCCGTCGGGTTTTCTTACGGCCAAGTCCCCATATTTCCGTCGCGTGCATGCCGGCGCTGATACGGCACAATCCAATCGCGTGCACAAAAACCTGGGGCAATTCAGGGAAAATCGGCGCAAATCGGAAATATTCGGATAGCCCTTAGTAAATGACCCCCATTGTTCACAATGAAATATCGCAAATGCATAATTATTTTTTACAATTTTATCACATTTGGAATGTTTTGGAAGCGCAATCTCACACGGATCTGTGCACAGAAGAATGTAAAAAGTTCTGGATTTTTAAAACCAGGGAGAGAAAAAAGGAAAAGAAAAAAAAAAACGAAAACGTCCTGGTTCTTAAGGGGTTAACACCGTCTGCCCTATTAAAAGTTTGCGCTCCAGGATCCCCTTACTCCGTGTCTTATCCCTGTCTCCGAAGTGCAGATCCTGAGTTCTTCGCCTTGATCTGGCAGGAGAATATTGAGTATGAAGCGCAGGATAAGCTCCTGACACGTCTGTAGTCACAGAGAGAATACAAAGCAAAAAGCAAACGCAACAAAGACGCCGGAAAGTTCCCGTAAAGTCAGCGCCATCTGATCCGCCGCTCGGGGTGTTGAATAATGCATCTTCATAAATCTCGCTGTCTCCTTGCCGTACAGTTAAGAGCACGAAAGGGAAGTAACAGCAACTGTCCACACTTATCACAGGTAACAAATAGCCCCTGGCAGCCATTAGTGTAGCCCCCGCGCCCCCCAGGGACGAGAAATAGAGACTGTGACTTTCTCAGGGGTCATCACTGCGTCTCCTGAGCTCTCAGACGTGTACAACTCAATTCTTTCCCTTAACCAAAGACCCCTATCCCGTAGACCCCATAGTGTAGTTCCCTATTCCTCCACCCCATACCATATAACTAGATTGAAACTGGAGTCAGGTTTTCACAGGTAACGGGGTCATGAAATGTAGGTGTGTGCCAGTATCAGGCGGCTGCGGTAAAGGGCCCACATTTTTATCATTGCTCTTAGTTTACATCCACACTGGTAAGAGTTAATATATTGTGCACTTGTCTGGCTCCTTAAGTGCAGAGATGAAAGATGACGCACGATACACCTCCTGACCCAAATCCTTGAGATGTATTCCGGTGTGTACCGCATCTTAAAATTACCTGTAATTCTCCTCTCTGTTTCAGGAGAATGATTCCAGATAATTGCCGCATTCTTGGAATTAATTCCCATAGGAACTGAGCGGCGGCTCCGTTATAGCGGTGCGTGTGCCCCAGCGCCCTGTGTAGCCGTGTGTGCGGGCGCAGTATCACGCCACCCAGGACTATTAATAGCAGGGGGCGAGCTCACGGGTCAGAACACAAGTCAGATGTAGCAGAGCCGGGTTTGTCATGTCCGGATATAAACACGCACTACCACCTGTCACCACTACATTGCACTGAGCAGCAGGCGGTAACCCCATAGATGCCATTTTCATTGTGACCGGGACATCTAAGACAATTCAGAAAGATCCTTATAGATCCGGTGGGTGCCGGAAGGGTGGGGCTTGAATCAATGCTGGTGCATAATACAGACCCCCTAAATATCTATGGATATTGTGGAGGTCCTGATGCCAGGGTTCGGGAGACAGGTAGATAGAAGGTCGCCCCCTCCTGGTGACTCCGCCCCCTGCGCTTCCACCCTCCGCTACTTCCTGATACATAATGAGATCTCGGCTTCTGTTTGGATAAAATGTATAAATATTTGTCCTTCTCTTCCCTTCTGGTGACTGAAACAAATGGAAACTTTATTTTCCCAAATCTCATGAGGCATCGGAGCTAATTGTTTGGATACCCCCCCCCCCAAATCCTGATTCTTCTCCCTCCGAGCTAAAAACAAGCCCAGCGCATACAGGGAACATTTACACATGAAAGTATCCTAAATTCTTTGAAGTAACAGATTAGGGACCACAACACAGAAAACTATCAGATATGTAACAACATCTCCCAGGAGCAGGGGCATAGATACCAGAGTATACATTACTGATCCTGAGTTACATCCTGTATTATACCCCAGAGCTGCACTCACTATTCTGCTGCTGGTGCAGTCACTGTGTACATACATGACATTGCTTATCCTGTACTGATCCTGAGTTACATCCTGTATTATACTCCAGAGCTGCACTCACTATTCTGCTGCTGGTGCAGTCACTGTGTACATACATGACATTACTTATCCTGTACTGATCCTGAGTTACATCCTGTATTATACTCCAGAGCTGCACTCACTATTCTGCTGCTGGTGCAGTCACTGTGTACATACATGACATTACTTATCCTGTACTGATCCTGAGTTACATCCTGTATTATACTCCAGAGCTGCACTCACTATTCTGCTGCTGGTGCAGTCACTGTGTACATACATGACATTGCTTATCCTGTACTGATCCTGAGTTACATCCTGTATTATACTCCAGAGCTGCACTCACTATTCTGCTGCTGGTGCAGTCACTGTGTACATACATGACATTACTTATCCTGTACTGATCCTGAGTTACATCCTGTATTATACTCCAGAGCTGCACTCACTATTCTGCTGCTGGTGCAGTCACTGTGTACATACATGACATTACTTATCCAGTACTGATCCTGAGTTACATTCTGTATTATACTCCAGAGCTGCACTCACTATTCTGCTGCTGGTGCAGTCACTGTGTACATACATGACATTACTTATCCTGTACTGATCCTGAGTTACATCCTGTATTATACCCCAGAGCTGCACTCACTATTCTGCTGCTGGTGCAGTCACTGTGTACATACATGACATTGCTTATCCTGTACTGATCCTGAGTTACATCCTGTAAATCTTTTATTTTATTTATAAAAATGAAAAACATTACAACAATAAACATAAATAAAGCCATAACCTCTGGCAAAACAAAACAATAATACAAACTAAAAGAGACTTACGAAAATCTCCTGGCCCAGCCACACACACACCACACAATCAGCATTATAAAACAAAACCTTCACCCAATCCCACCACCTAATTTTTTTTTTTTTTTTTTCCATACAATTTTTTCTTTTTTTTTTTTTTTTCCCCCATAAATAACTAAAGAATACACAGCAAAAAAAAAAAAAAGACAAACAGGAAATAAAAACATTAAATATAACTAAACTAAATCCCACGCCCATCACCCTCCCACCCAGACACTGGTCTAACGTCCAAAGTTCGCGCTATATAGTCCAGACCAGTGCCCAGGATCGTACAGTCCAAGTCCCGTCCACCCCCCTCCCAACCTAACACCCTAACACCAACACCCCAAAACCAACCAAGCTATATACACAAGAACTATAACTACATAAATACACACTGTACACAAAATACAAACACATTAAACATATCAACATAACAAACCAACCACATAAAGCCCAGGTTCGGCGCCTGCAAGCCGCTACATCTCTATATGTTCATAACACAAAACAAAAATCTACAGTGTCAGCTTCAGCCCAACACCAGGAGCGGAGATGACAGACTAAGGGACACTAAAGGAGAACCCCCTCCAAAGGAGAGAGGCCCTCCCCGTGCCCAGCCTCTCATACTCCAGAGAGCGCACCTTCACCAGGTCACCCAGAATGTTCCTAACCACCTCATCCACCGGGAGGATTTTACGCTGCGTCGATACTAAACACCGTGCGTTCCACGTGTGGTACCTGACCACTAGGCTAACTAGGAATAACGTGCAGCGGTCCCGGCCACCCAGGCCTCTGAATGCTCCATAGGCCCACTCCGCATAGGAGAGACCGGCCAACCCGGGCCAATGGATGGAAGCGCCCACCCGGTTGTACACCTCTGTGTTAAAGGGGCACTGAAGCAGGAAGTGGTCCATGCTCTCCAGCAGGCCACCGCACTCCTCCCGGGGACAACCCCTTTCCTCAGAGCTCCTACACTTCAGATTGTCCCTCACACACAGCTTTCCATGGAAGCAGCGCCAAGTCACGTCCCAAAACTTCAAGGGGATCCTGATGGAATTCAATAAACTCAAACCCACCCCAAGATCCCGACTTGGGCAATCCCTGAGGGCCAGAGGCTTCTGGAAATGGGTCAACAGAACCCTTTTGTCAAGGAGTTTCCTCGACATGGTCCTGATCTCCCACATTCCCAGACCCCACCGGCGAATCACCTTCAGAACCGGGGTAGCGTAAGCCGGAAGATGCCCATGTGGTGTACGGAGATCCTTCACTCGCCCTCCTGTCTCCCATTCCTGGAAGAAAGGCCGAAACCATCCCCTGCAGGAGTATACCCACGGAGGAGCCCATCCCCTGCAGGAGTATACCCACGGAGGAGCCCTCTCTTTCCAGAGGTTTGCTACATTGATCTTAAGAAAGGTATTCACTAGGAACACCACAGGGTTGACCATACACAACCCTCCTTGTCTCCTCGTGCGGTAAGTAACCTCCCTCTTGATAAGGTTCAGCCTATTCCCCCATAACAGCTGGAAGAACAGACTGTACACCCGAGTCCAGAGGGGTACTGGCAACATGCACACACTGCCCAGATATATCAGCAATGGGAGCAGGTAAGTTTTGATCAGATTAACCCTTTCTCTGAGGGTCAAAGACCAACCCTTCCACTGGTCCACCTTCTGAGCGGCGATCTTAAGCCTGCCGTCCCAGTTTTGCATGGGGTAATCCCCCTGGCCAAATTCGATGCCGAGAACTTTGGCGGAGTCCTGGGGCCCTGGAAGAGTGTCCGGGAGATCAAAGCCTGGACCTCCCTCTCCCAGCCAGAGACTCTCACACTTATCCCGGTTGATCTTGGACCCAGAAGCCTCTGAGTAGCGGTCAACCTCTGACATCACCCATTGCGCCTCCCCTCCCGAGGACACGAAAACGGTGACATCATCGGCATACGCTACCACCCTCAGAGTGGCTTCCGGTGCTGCCCGATCCATCCCGACTCCCACCAACGGCCCACGATCAATCCTCCTAAGGAATGGGTCGATCGCAAACACGTACAGTAGTGGGCTCAGAGGACAACCCTGGCGAACACCAGACCCGACCTCAAAAGAGCGGCCAATCCAACCGTTCACAAGCGGGAAACTCTCTGCCCCTGCGTACAAAACTTTCAGCCAATTGACAAACTCCCCCGGCAGGCCATACCTCAGAAGGACAGACCAGAGGTACTCGTGGTTAACCCGGTCAAACGCTTTTGCCTGATCCAAGGACAGCAAGTACCCCTTCCAGTTACCAGCCCTGCCCTGCTCCACTGCCTCCCGGACACAAAGCACAGCACTAAATGTACTGCGGCCTGGAACAGAGCAGTGCTGGGTCCCCGAAAGGAGCCGGGGTGCAAACTGCACCAGCCGATTAAACAGCACCTTTGCCAAAACCTTTCTGTCCGTATTGAGAAGCGCTATGGGACGCCAGTTCTCAATACGAGATCGGTCCTTACCCTTTGACAGAATGATCAGGGCAGACCTCCTCATTGACTTCGGCAGAGCGCCCGAGGAAAGACACTCATTGAATACCTCAGTCAAGAGGGGAACCAAGGCGTCCTTAAAGGTCTTATAAAACTCAGATGTTAAGCCATCCGGACCCGGCGATTTCTTGAGGGTGAGCCCTTCAATCGCCAGGCTGACTTCCTCTTCCCTGATCACTTCGGTCAAAACATCAAGAGAAGGGTCTACTCCTGGCTCAGGGACAGTTTCAGCCAGGAAAGCCGACATCACATCCCGATCTAGATCCTTCCTGCCCAAGAGGTGCGAGTAGAAGGATCTGACGACCTCCAGAATCCCTGATCTGGACCTTTTCAGGGATCCCGTACTGTCAACCAGTCCCGTGACAACTTTACCATTCACTGACATCTTGCAGTTTCTGTAAGGGTCGGGCGAGCGGTATTTCCCGTAATCCCTCTCAAAAACCAAAGATGCGTGTCTATCGTACTGACACCTCTTCAGCAAGGATTTCACTCTGGAGATGTCCTCACGACTACCCCCAGTCGAGACGAGATGCTCGAGTTTCCTCCTCAGGCCCTGATACAGGCGGTACCTGTCCAGGCTCCTGAGGCTCGAGAGCTGGCGGAAGAATCTCGCCACCCTTTTCTTGAGCATCTCCCACCACTCTGACTTACTGCTACAAAGGCCCAGCAAAGGTACCTGGCTCTGAAGAAAGTCCTCAAACGATTGTCTTATCTCCGCTTCTTCCAGGAGAGACGAATTGAGCTTCCAGTAGCCTCTTCCCATCCGGGGGGTCTCTGTAACATTCAGAGAAAACAAAATTAAACAGTGGTCGGAGAACTCCACCTCAACAACGGACACTGCTGAAGAAATGGCTTCCTCCTTTAAATAAAACCTGTCTATTCTAGACCTGCAGCTACCCCTATAATAGGTGAACCCCGCGTGGCCTGGGGTGTGCCGGATGTGGACATCCACCAGGCGAGCCTCACTAGCTATGCTATTAAGAGCGACGCTATCATAAGTCAGCTTGTCTCTGGAACCTCCCCTATCCTGGGACCTCGTGACAGCATTGAAGTCCCCTCCAAAGACCACCTGCCGACTTGTAAAAAGGTAGGGCTTGATCCTCATAAAGAGACACTTCCTGTCCCACTTGGACTGGGGACCATAGATGTTAATTAGGCGAAGTTCTTGTCCCTTCATGAGGACATCCAGGATCAGGCACCTCCCCATTTCTAACTCAATAACTCGTCGGCATTCTACCGGTGCGGTAAAAAGGACCGCCACTCCGCTATACGGCTCGGCCGCAAGAGACCAATAGGAAGGCCCGTGTCTCCATTCCCTCTTAGCTTTAAACACGGCCGCCAAATCTGGCAGCCTGGTCTCCTGCAAAAATAAAATGTCGGCTTCAACGCGGCCGAGAAAATCAAAGGCCGCAAATCTAGCCGCATCAGACTTAATGCTGGCGACATTAATGGACGCCAGCGTCAACGGAGTGGGTGCCGCCATCATGAGTGATTGAGTTAGACGGCTTTCTTTTTACCCATCTTACCACCACCCTCGGGAAATGAACACCCCCTTTTTAGACATATTGTGGTGTCCATCTCCCGCACCTCTGGAGCTTCAGGGGCAGATCCAGGACCTGCCCCCTCATCCTCGTCTCCAGACTCTGGGCCAGTCTCCCCTCCTGAGGACCCTGACTCCCCAGGGGGAGACTCGGCACCTCCTGCAGGCTCCGCCACCTCTGGCCCTTCGCCCTCAGCCCCTCCATCGGCAGGAGAGGCTCCATCCAGGGCCAGGAATCGATTTGAAAGTTCGACCAGCGGGGGGTCGGTTGCACCTTCCTTGGGTACCTTAGGGTTTAGATAAGGGAAAAAACAGGCTGGAACCGCGCTGCTCGATGTTCAATTTTTATTTCAGGATTATAGTGGACAACGCGTTTCGGAGGCGGAATGCCTCCTTCATCAGGTCCGAACACAAAAATATCTATAACAAAGACACAATAAGTATACCAGAAAATCTATGACCAAGATAAATAGGTACGCATATTCTACTGGATGCTGGACCCAGATACAATTACAAAAGGTCATAATTATGTATATATTATATTATAAAAACAGAAAGCATATAATAAAAGTTTATAAAATATTTATAAGATATGAGAGCTTCTAGGGATATGCCTCTCAATTAGCCTATGTGGAGGTGCATGCATTGAGTTGCAAGTGTGTACCTTAGTCAGGGTGGGAGAAGATCTTACACCTCCCTTCTTTTTACCCTTTTTCTTCTTTTTGGCGCCACGCTTACGCTTTTCCTCTAGCCACGCCCTATTATCCTCGTCCATACTCTCATAATGGGAGGAGTCTGAGGACGTGGCACCTTCCTCTCTCTCGATCCTCCTGACCTCCTCATCCAGTACATCCTCCCCTGGGGCCTCAGCGACAGGTGTGGTCTCCAGGACAGCGCCAGAGGTTGTCCCAGCAGCCCGAGACTCCCCCCGCTCTCTCTCCTGTTGACGCTTCTCTAGACGCCTTAGCTGGGCAGGCGTCTTTTTCCTGTCTTTCTTCCCTGGCCCCTCCATTCCTCCGCCTTTGCTAGTCCCCTCCCCAGCAGATTCAGCCTCATGGCTTTCATCCGCTGAGGCTGAGCCCGCATTAGCGAAGGAAAGAGGACAACGACTGTACGGGTGACCGAGATCACCACACAGGTTACACCTAATCTGCCCTGTACAGGATGCAGCGAGATGGCCGACACCCCCACACAACGCACACTTCTGCACGGTGCAGTTTGCGCTGAAATGTGTGGGGTCACCGCACCTGTGACACAGCTTAGGCTGCCCCCGGTAGAAGATCAGGATCCGATCCCTCCCCAGGAAGGCTGATGAAGGGATGTGGGCGACTGAGTTACCTGAACGCCTCAACTTCACCATGAAGGTCCAGGCCCCTGACCAGATACCATACTCATCACGATTTTTCTCTGGTACTCCTAGCACCTCTCCATAACGATTCATCCAGGTCATGATGTCAAAGCAAGATAGTGATTCGTTACGGGTAAGAACGGTCACTTTCTTGAGTTCGCTCTGGCGGGACACTGCTTGCACAGCAAAGTCCCGCCACTCGGGCTCGTTGTACCTCAGCTCATAGTTGGACCAGAAGAGCTCAAGCCCCTCCGGCCGAACAAAGCTGACATCAAACTCAGATGTACCATAGGGATGGATCAAGGCAAAGATGTCAGCCGCCTTGAAGTCCATCTTCAGCAGCAGCTCAACTACCCGTGCCCGAGGGGGACACACATCACTGCCACGCCACCGAAGACGGACCACATTCCTACGGTTAGCACCCGGCCCGGTTGTCGGGAGCGACCATGATGTCTCCCTGCCTCTTTGCTCTCGGAAGGCAGACAGGCCGTGCCTCTCTATCCAAAACGACAAATCAACCTCCTGCCCCGCTACATTGATCGTCCTTTCACCCATCTGTAAGGCCTGCAGGAGGCGCCGTTGCAAAAAGCCGTCCCCAGAGCCCAGAGACGAGGATGATGGAACCCTACTTCCCCCAGCAGCGACACTGGCATAGCTCTTAACGGGGGCCGCCACTGGGGGAGCAACCGGACCAACCCCTGCACCCACCACATTAACACTACCCACCTGCATGTTACACCCAGCCGCGCCACTCACACCCCCAGTCCCTCCATCACTCACCCCCAAAGCTGGAAAAGATTCAGCACCACTCACACCATTCACATTATCCACCACAACATTACTGACTCCACTCACACTGGCTGGACCAGCAGCAATATTAGCAGACATGACCACCTCCGCATCTTCAGGCACAAGGGACGGGGGTCCCCCCGCAGCGCATCGCCCAGAGGGAACCCCAACTTGTGTCACACTTGTGCCCTCCGCATCATCGGTAGCAGATGTTATTTTACTTTTCTTAGAGGAAGGTAGGAGTCGCCGCTGATCTTTGGCTGGTATGTGGCACCGCTGATCCCCACCTTCCTCAGCACTCCTCTGCAGACTGTCTCCAACACCAACACAAAATAAGACTTTAGGTTTGGGAGGTCCGGAGCCCTCAGCCTCAGCGACCCCTCCACGCTGCCGCCGCTCCATAACCAAGTGATCAGCGGCAACAGCATGAAGAGGCGCCGAGGCACCTGAAGCTGCCACCAGTGCCGGGCTGTCCCCCCCTCCCACTGGGGGACGCACCACAGCACTGGATTTCGATGGTATCGCCACTGCCGAGCCGCCCTTACTGTCCGGCCTCGCGGCCGATGCCTCCCCTGCTCCCCCACTGTTACCACAAACAGAGACGGAGCCCATCGCCACATCAGATGTCACACCTGTAATCTCCCCGCTCCCTGGCACTGAGTCCACTGCAGGACCCGCGCTGGGCTGGGTAACGGGGCTCGCACAGTGAGCTGACCCTGCGGCCGACTCGGGTTTTACGGGGAGGGGGCTGTAGACTAGACTCACCACTTCCACGGATTTGGTCTTCTTCTTTCGTGGTTTGCTGCCCCCCGGTGCATCCTCCGGCAGATCGTCTCCAAAAGTAAAGTCCTGGAGGTGCACAGGGGACTCGAGCCGTCGGATCTCCTCCATCAGCGCCCCTCCCTGGTGGCTGTCACTATCCTCACCCGGGCCGGCAGAACCGCAGCCAGATGACATAGCCGCTTGTCCTGCAGGGGGCCCACTGCACGGTACCGAACTTTCCTCCTCCATCTGACTCTCAGGCTGAAGCCCCATCAGCCGCCTCTGCTTTTCCTCCTCCATCTCCCGGAACCGCTCATCATTAAGAATTTTTTCTTTAAACGGACCGCTCCTCTCTAGCAGGTAAGCCTTCCTCTCCTCCAAGGCCTGGATGTTAGTCTGGAGCCTGGAAATCTCTGCCAGAATCTGCTCCTTCTTCCTCTTTGGGGCAGAGCTTGCCCTGGCATGGGCGCACCTGAGCTCCTCCCGCAGTCTCCTCACCGTCTTGCTGGCTTCTTCATACTCAGAGAGGTGGCCCAGAGCCCGGGAGGCATAGGTGGAAATAGACTCCCGGGTCCTCAGCATTCCCCAGCCCTCTTCACTGAGGTCAGCCTCACCTCTCTGAGCACTCAGCTTTCCTGCGGTATCCATCTTTCCCGAGGTACCCAGCTTTCCCGAGGTATCCATCTTTTCTGAGATCTTGCTGCTTTTTGAAGCCTTAGCTGGCCTGGGGGTACTTGGAGCAGCATTGCTGCTGTTCCTTGCAGATCTTCTTACCCCCAAGGCTTCCGCAGCGCTGGCCGGTTCCTGGCTACCCCTGCCTCCCGCCGGCCTAGACCGGGAAGCAGGAGCCTGGGACTTGCTGCCCTGGCTCATGCCTGGAAACCCACTCCCTCCCTGGGAGAGGAGAGAGCAGGCCCCAGGTGGAGGTGGTTTTCCCTGGAGCTCAGGAGCAGCAGCAGCACACAGCCTCTCACAGCAACAGAGAGTTAACGAGCTGACGAGCAACACCAGAGATGCACTCACTATCTGCTGCTGGTGCAGTCACTGTGTACATACATGACATTACTTATCCTGTACTGATCCTGAGTTACATCCTGTATTATACCCCAGAGCTGCACTCACTATTCTGCTGGTGGTGCAGTCACTGTGCACATACATGACATTACTTATCCTGTACTGATCCTGAGTTACATCCTGTATTATACCCCAGAGCTGCACTCACTATTCTGCTGGTGGTGCAGTCACTGTGCACATACATGACATTACTTATCCTGTACTGATCCTGAGTTACATCCTGTATTATACCCCAGAGCTGCACTCACTATTCTGCTGCTGGTGCAGTCACTGTGTACATACATGACATTACTTATCCTGTACTGATCCTGAGTTACATCCTGTATTATACCCCAGAGCTGCACTCACTATTCTGCTGGTGGTGCAGTCACTGTGCACATACATGACATTACTTATCCTGTACTGATCCTGAGTTACATCCTGTATTATACCCCAGAGATGCACTCACTATTCTGCTGCTGGTGCAGTCACTGTGTACATACATGACATTACTTATCCTGTACTGATCCTGAGTTACATCCTGTATTACACTCCAGAGCTGCACTCACTATTCTGCTGCTGGTGCAGTCACTGTGCACATACATGACATTACTTATCCTGTACTGATCCTGAGTTACATCCTGTATTATACCCCAGAGCTGCACTCACTATTCTGCTGCTGGTACAGTCACTGTGAACATACATGACATTACTTATCCTGTACTAATCCTGAGTTACATCCTGTATTATACTCCAGAGCTGCACTCACTATTCTGCTGCTGGTGCAGTCACTGTGTACATACATGACATTACTTATCCTGTACTGATCCTGAGTTACATCCTGTATTATACCCCAGAGCTGCACTCACTATTCTGCTGCTGGTGCAGTCACTGTGTACATACATGACATTACTTATCCTGTACTGATCCTGAGTTACATCCTGTATTATACCCCAGAGCTGCACTCACTATTCTGCTGCTGGTGCAGTCACTGTGTACATACATGACATTCCTTATCCTGGGACTTTAGCTGTGACAATATGGTCCGTGTTGCAATAATTAAACATTTTTCACTGTTTACTTTGCTGGCGATAGAGATTTTTGGCTGAATCACTCAGCGTTTGGACGGCAGCGCTCAGCGGCTCCGGCACAGTGGACCCCATCACAGCCTGGAAGACGCATGTCCCCCCTTCCCCCCATAGCATGTGTAGACACAGAGCTCCAGGGCGCCATCTGCTGCTGGATCAGGGTCTTACACTGCATCTATTGTATTGGTGGGAGCTTTGTGCTTCTGATACAGAACTCCACATCCCTGGAATACTCAGAGATTATTAAAGGGGGTTTCCAGGATCAGATTTATGGGAGTTTTCATGTCTGGCACCCTCACAATCAGGCAGGATTTAGTGCTGTGACCTCTTGCTTGTTATGCACAGCGCCTCTGGTTGTATACTGCCTGTGATAGGTATTGCAGATTCTCACATATATATGAATATGACTGAGCTGCACAGACCCTAAGGATGTGGCCTCTGAGGTCCTTGGGTAACAGAGCTCCCTTGGACTTGATAACTGCAGCCCCTAGGGGGAGCACAGGAGCTTTTATCAGTATTATTACCGATTTGAATATATACAGTATACATTCCCCTCCTGAGCTCCCCCTAGTGGTGGCTACAGGATGGATGAAGTTTCACAATCTAATACTATTGAAGGGATCTATCAGCAGCTGTGACTGTGTAGACTGCAATCATATGTTGTTAGTAGCAACAGGGCTGTTATATATGGATTTATATTCCAGGATTGTAGCATATCCAAGTGCAACAGGGGACGGTGTCCTCACACTGCTGTGCTCTTTGCTTATTGTGCCTGGAGAGATGTATAATCAGACCTTTTTGTATGTTGTTAGTAGCAGCAGGACTGTGATATATAGATTTATGTTCCAGGATTGTAGCTTCTCCAAGTGCACTGGGGGCATGTCCTCACACTGCTGTGCTCTGTGCAGCTAGTGTTAGGTATTTTCTCTGTAAGTATAACCTTGTCAGATGGCAGACATCCCCTTTAAGCAGTGACATGTCGCACTCTGCTACATCTATAGTACTTTTATACATTGTATATTCCTGCCATCCTCGATCCCAGTCACCATAGGGGTTGTCGGGCTGCAGGTTTGGGCTGGCGCCTACCTGGGGTCAACAAGAGGTCATATGGCCGCGGCGGCGCTGACCGGGACGAGCGGCATCTCACTATGATGCATTCTGGACGCTCTGCAGGTCATACGTCAGATAACCCTTCATTATTAGCGACATTACAGGATAAGTACAGCGACATTTGTAGATCTCCAGGCGCGGAGAGGCGCATACATACTGCCGCTAATAAGCCCCTGTAGTAGGCTCTGGTATCACGTCCCCGGCCTGGCTAATAGCAGACATGTAATTAGCCAAAATCCCGCTAATTACAGCAATCAACGAGGGGGAAGCGGTGGCCGCCATTATACGTAAAAGGGGAAAACCATCTCCAATGGACATTCACTGAGGACAGAGATTTATCTGGTCGCCGCTATGTACACGGATGTCTGCCGAAATATCATCTCATCTGGAATAGAAAGGGAGCCAATGAATTAACACCTTCTCCGGTAAGTAGGGAACATGGATGATCGTAACGAAATGGAGGGAACATGGATGATCATAAAAATGGTCTAAGAAATTGTAACCTCTATTTGTATAATTTATATAATTGGATCTCCTGGGCCCTCACCTACCATGGGCCAATACTTTTGGCATCTTACAGAGCGACCTTTACCCCCTACAGCTTTACCTCTGATTCCTATCTGCCCATAAACCCAGTGGTGACCCCCATTGATAGGAGCGAAGTGACTGCTCTGCAGCTCAACCCATTTGAAGAGGCTCATTGCCTGTGTTCTGTCCTGTCATGAGATTTGTTACAATGTTGCACTTTTGTGCATGAGGGTGAAGACACACGTGGCGTTTTTAGGCCTTTTTTGGGCCGTTTTTAGTTGTTTGTTTTTATTGTTTGCATGAAGAAAGTTATACAATATACTTTCTGTATCAATTCCTCACAGTTTTCTAGATCTCTGCTTACAGAAATCTGGCCATGGTCACACAGGTGCACGGCTCGTTATAGAATGTAATCAGGGCCGTGTGTTATAGCCGTGCACCTGTGTGATATAACGAGCCATGCACCTGTGTGATATAACGAGCCATGCACCTGTGTGATATAGCGAGCCGTGCACCTGTGTGATATAGCGAGCCGTGCACCTGTGTGATATAACAAGCCGTGCACCTGTGTGATATAACGAGCCGTGCACCTGTGTGATATAACGAGCCGTGCACCTGTGTGACCATGGTCAGATTTCTGTCCACAGGAAAGAAACATAGAATGACAGCAAGCAGAGATCTAGTAAACCGTGAGGAACTGATACAGAAAGTATATTGGAAAATTGTATCACTTTTTTCACAGAAACAATAACATTAAATTCCCGTAATGGGAATACCGCTTTAAGTTATCCGTTGTAGCAAACTTTAACATGACTTTGTGTCATTGCTTTCAGTGGTGTTTATTGTGAGACATTGTAACGTGTCTGTACATCCCATAGAGATGCAGCAGAGGATCGCAACAATGTACCGCTTTCAGGGGCTGGGTAACACTGCCCTGTGGCCTGGGCTGTAGGAATATTATATCACGTTTTTGGCCCCTTTTTAAGCAGTCTGTAAAATAAGCGCATGCATTTTTTGAAAACGAATCCATGCGGTTTTTGACGGACTGCTTAAAAACGGGCCACAAACGCGTTCAAAACGCCACGTGTGCCGTCACCCTTACAGGTCTGGAGTCACTTCCTACATCTGGTACTAGAAGCTTCTTTTAATCTATTAATCTGAGGTTTCAGGACTTTTGTAGGACCTTCAAAGGTCCTGAAATGGCTCTTGTATACATGTGTTTTGAGAGCAGGAACAAATGTACCAGGTCCTTCTAATTATAAAATTTGCTAGTGAGAAGAAGAAAGACCAAATGTAGAGGCTAAAATGAGTAGAAAACGTTTGAGTCAAGTAGCCTATACTACGGCTAGAGATGAACGGATTAACGTCTGAAGAGTCAATCTGGCAAATGGACACCCCTAACAACTAGCCATGACCAGCGGGACACCCCTGAACCCGAATCCCAAACCTAAACAGGAACATCAGGTCTTACAGCTCTGTCTGTACCATAGATGTGGCTCTCCAGACACTATAACTACTACTCTGCCCAACATGCCAGGAGTAGTAGTTTTGCAAAGTTCGACCCTTCGAAGTGGAGAGTTGCAGCTTTGAGATGTTCAGAAGTTTTCCAAAGCTTCCTCGCTGCATCCTGGAGACCCGCGCCCGATCGGCATCTTATTCTCTTCTCCTGCAGGAGGGATGTGCTCCAGATTAGTTCCTTCTTATATATTCAGAAACAAAGATAATAACTTATCAATGGAGAAGAGAACCAGCACTATCCGCCCAGGGAGGGGACGTCCCGCAGACTGACACTGCAGCTCCCGCTTCTGTCTGTGTTCTCCTTAACCCAATGTTTAATATGTGAAAAGATGGCAATGTGGTCTCACGTGGGAGCGTCTTCCCCACAGGCCGCGCTCCTGCCAGCGCTCGCATTCATTATGGATGCAGATTCCGCTTTCATCTTTTTTGGCCGCATTTAAATAAACGTTGACAATAATAATAATAACTTCCAAGCGCGAACATGGAAACATGGCTGGTGGCTGATGAAAAGCATTGGATGCCTCCCCATCGCTCCGGACCAGCTGGATCGCTGGCGAGAGCCCAAAGTATGGCACAGCTTGGCAGAACGCAGAGACCCGGGAATGTGCGGAGAGGGGCAGCGCTTTCTGCTGGTACACAGCACCATCTGTGGCCATGCACAACAACAGGGGCTGCTACATAGTGCAGTACAGTATGGGATGGGCACCTCCAGTAGGGGGCAGTAATGAGGCAGTGCATGTTCCTCCTGCATCAGAACTCATGTAGCAGAAAAAGTAGCAAAAACTAAATTTGCCACCATCCAATGTGACATAACTTGCATAATAGTTGACTCTGTTTGACCACGATGCGGCCGTGGCATGGCCAGGTTTTGGTCAGCCACACTTATGATAAAAATGGCCGCATCAAATTAAGAGATTTTGCCCATAAGTCACTACAACATTATCAACATGACACAGTCACTAAATAATAATTTTGTATCGATTTTCCTCCAAAATTGTTTCAATGTATGCGGCTGACAGCATCCCTCGCGATCCACGAATGCAACGAATATTTACACCTTTTACCATTGCAGGGTGCTCCCTGAGAAGATTATGTGTGGGTGTCCAGAAGCCTCCTGACCAGTCCTGTCCTGGATATAGGTGCCCAGAAGAGGACATGTTATGAGTAAACGTGGAGAACAATGGAAATAGTTACATGGTTAATATGGTTGAAACCAAGAAAGAAAAGGGGAGGAGTGTGAGAGAAACCATTCTATATAATAACATAACCATCAATGTTATTTTGATGTAAACTAAACATCTAGACCCTGTGTGTAGCTCTCTGCTCTCTCTGCTGCGCTCTACCCCTGAGCTCAGCTACTGTACAGATTCTCAGTTCTTAGTTCAGTAAAGTAGCCTTGTGCCTCCTCCACAGATTAAACCTTGTTTTCTCCAGACAGATACAGCGCTCCTCATCTTTTAATGTAACTTAACCTGGAAATAACACATCCAATGTGAACAAAGCCTAAGCCTGGTGCCAAACATTGCTAATGACATCTCAACATCGAAGCTGCCGGATGGTATGAAGAACCCAATAGCCAAACCTGGACTGTTCTGCTGTGCAGGACACATCATGAAAAGTTACAATAATGCATCATATTGTGTAATTTTTATAAACTATAACAGTGCAGGCATATTCCGGCTGTAACTGCAATAGCTGGAGACCACTTGATGTTTGTGGGAGACGACTATGTGGGGGAGAGTGATGTAATGTTGTGAATGTGCCCTGTCTATTATCTCATGGGTGAATGCCTGCACCCTGAGTACTTGTAGCCCAGTTATTATGCAGTCACAGTTATCTAAGGCACCTACTCCCATGGGAAGGTGCCTGAGCAAGTCCTACATTCTAGTATAAAGTTTGCATTATGTACTTTTGATGTCTTCTAGTTTATTACATTATTCCTGAGCCTCATGTCCTAACCTGTAGCTCATTTATCTCCACTATCTAATGCTGAATGCCCTGATCTTGGCCACTGACCATTTCTCTGCTTGGTGCCAGGTTTCGGGGTCAACTGCCACTAAACAGAAACCTTTCCTAGAACTTACAACATGGTGGCCCCTTGCAGTATAGTTGGACACTCTATAAGCTGGAGATCATGTACATAATTATTCCTTATAGTTATATAGCGCACACAGATGACGCAGCGCTGCACAGAGCTACCAGATCAGTCCCTGTCCCCAGTGAGGCCCACAATCTAATCAACCTACCAGTATGTTTTGGAGTGTGGGAGGAAACCGGAGGACTCGGAGGAAATCCACACAAATATGGAGAGAACATACTAACTCTTTGCAGATGTTGACCTGGATGGGACTTGAACCTAGGACCCCAGCGCTGCAAGGCTGTAGTGCTAACCACTGAGTCACCGTGCTGCAAGGCTGTAGTTCTAACCACTGAGCCACCGTGCTGCACACCTTATGAGTAGCCCTAAACCAAAACTGTTCAGTAACATAATGCATTCCCATCTGGAGTGTAGTAAATGTTGTTACAATTTTGCATCTGTACCATATCCCTCGTTCCTACTGCCTAACATCCCCAATGTAGCCGTATCCCAGATTGGCGGCAGCCGCTCTCCTCCATCTGATGCCGTATCACACATCACACCTGCAGGGGGCGCCCCGTGAACATGACCTCTTCCATTATACACAGCATAGTCTTCTCTCTTGGCGTGAAATTTGGGGATGATACTTGGATCAATTAGGGAAACATATCTGAGAAACAATGGAAACATAAGATTGTGCTTAATGAGGCTCCGCGATGATTAAGTTGCGCCATTACGGAGCCGGAGTGTGATTAACTCACAAAGTGTCGCTCCGCCGCATTGTGATGCTGAGAGCATCTAATAAATCCCATTAGAGATGATTAATCGCTTCCTCCACTCATTTATTAAGATCAATAGTCATCCCCATCCTCGCATGCCAGGCACCCGCTATGGTAATGTATGGTAACAATTAACGTTTACCTATATATGGTATAGACTCCCATTTATATCTATTAAAGCCAAGGCTTATGGGTTCCTCCATGAGAAGCTCAGTCCTGTTCTATTACGTAAAGCACCAGCGATCCAGAACCATAGACGTCAGCAGTCTCCCAAGTAGACAATACACCAACGCTTTGACGTTATAGAAGTGCTGATCAACATGTGCCGAGATCAAGGTGGTGGACACAAGGGTTTGGAGGATCCAGAATCATCTACAGAACCATCTACAAGAAGTGTAGGAGAGGAGTCATGGCTTGCTGTCACACCCCGTGTCCGCCTGCGGCTCCTTAGGTCAACCAGATAGTTATCTTGTTCCCAACTCTTCAACAACATATGAATAAGACCCTAACGGACACCAAAGTGAGTTGTCTTCTCCTGAGCCTCTGGGTACAGCACTGGTTTAGAGCCTGGGGTCACTGGAGGACCGTATCATACTCTAATGGGCAGATCCACCGCTAGTCATGGCCACAGAGGGTTTCAAGTCCCCGTGGACAATCATATAAAATTATTAGTGATGTCCTCCCTCTATGAACCACTAAAAATAAGCCTCTACTCGCCTCCAAATCACCTAGTTTCCTGCCACACCTCTTGGGTCCAGTATTGGGTTAGAGTCTGGACCCGGTGGAGGGCCTTAAGTACACTAATGGATCGGTCCATGACCAGTCATGACCACAGATTGTTTAAAGCTTCTGAGGACCACAAGATAAAATTATTCTTTATGTACAATCTCCATCAACCCCTAAAAATAGGACCTTAGTAGCCTACAAATTGTATAGTCTTCTGCTGTACCTCTGGGGTTCAGTATTGGGCTAGTGCAGTGAGGGCGATACTTTTAGAGATCGAGTGCCCAAAATGAGACGCAAAAACCACTAGCTTTTCCCAAAGTGCCAACACGGCAATTTAGGCAGTAACAAACTTATTGCTACCAGAATCTTTGAGCTCCATACTGACAGCTTTTCACTCTTTGGACAGGACCACGCAGCACAGGATGGGTCACTTTAATATAGCAGGGCACTACCTGGACTACCCAAGACTGCAGGAAGATGCCATGTCTGGCAAACTCTGTGCCTGGGAGACAGCCCGTGTGCCCACAGAGATGCCTCCGATGCATCTCTGGTACCAGTGCCATAGGTTCGCCACCACTGGGCTAGAGGCTCACTAGAGGATCTTCTGGTACTGTGGTGGGTCAGTCTGACACTGGTCATGTCTATACATAAGTGTTTGATACAAATAACTCTAAGGACCTCTTTAATTTTGGACATTAGTAAATGTTCTACATCAGAGACTTGCATCAGCTGAAAGCTCCTGTCAATGTGTAATCCACAAGACACCTACGTCTTCTTCCCCGGATCATCTCCCTGTCCACCAATGATCATAGTTCTGTCTTCTTCCCCTGATCATCTCCCTGTCCACCAATGATCATAGTTCTGTCTTCTTCCCCGGATCATCTCCCTGTCCACCAATGATCATAGTTCTGTCTTCTTCCCCTGATCATGTCCCTGTCCACCAATGATCATAGTTCTGTATTATTAAGGGATCATTGATCTATTATAAGAAGAACCCATCACATGTCTGGTCTTTGGGACCCTGCACCTTTTACATCTCACCGTCTCCATTCTGCTATCATCCTAATTTAAGACCCAATAATAGGTTCTTACTTGTCAAAGTGATATGACAGAGCAATGTGATAGCGATGTTATAGAAATGGGGGTGCTGGTAGTATGTGATGGGGAGGGGGGGCTATAATGTCTGGGACCTCCAGAAAGCTGAGAACAAACTTTTCAACAAACTTTGTATCAATCAGAAATAAAAGCCCAAGTAAGAAGCTTTGTAATAAATGCGAGAAAATGACTCTTCCTCCACTTATCAGGATCTTTTCCTTCTCCCCCCACTTAACCCTAAACCGTTGCTGTGAAATCTTTGCTGGATTCATCTTTCCAGACCGCATGGACATTAACCACAGGGCAAGAAAAGAAACATAACTGTCCCAAACAAAGCTGCGATTTCATTTTGACCTATTGATGATACACTGTATATTTGGACACAATGGGGCTATTTCCGTTTTGCCCTGAATTGCCTGGGGATTTTGGCGCACATGCACCAGGAAGAAGAAGGTGAACTCCGGCGGATCTGAGCGCAGCAGCGACACATGCTGGACACACAATGTTAGTGAATCGCGCCAGACCCGAATCCTCGTCGGACAACGCACCGCAGGATGGCGACAGGACTGGGCAAGTAAATCTGCCCCATTGTCCCCATGTAAACACAGAGCTGATAGCAGTTGGTTCTGTGTCCATTTTCCTGTGGATTGAAGCAGTGACGACAGCTGATGATAAGTGAATGGGATCCATAACTTCATGGAGCAAACTGCTATCCCCTGTCATGTGTAATAGATGGGTCTGCACATATGGGAACCCCCATTACCTGTGGATCGGGGTGCAATGGGTTTGTCTGCTTCCTCTGATACCACATCATACAGTGATAATGTAGACCCTCTACCCATCAGCCTTTATATTACCTCCATATAAGCTGAACCTTCCCTGAGGCTACAAATGTTCATGTAATGTAAGTCTCCGTCTCCTTGGATGACAACTCATCTCCGTGTCCTCATTACTGCTCCGTCCCTTCACTTATAATGAGGTTGGACGGGTCCTGACAGGAGCTTCTGCTCCATGAAAACCTAAGGCTTCAGGGTGACCATCGCCCCCTGCACCCTGTGCTTCCTCCATATCTAATGTTTGATTGACTTTTAGGGTGATTCCAGGTAATTATCTTCTCTCAGGATCTTTGCTTTGGGTTGAAGGGTGAACATTTATATCCGGAGCTAAATCTGATACTCATGTCTTCGGATTTATCTGTCCACTGATTTGATACATATTGAGAACATATATGACTGCGAAAAAACCCAGCATGAGCCCTAAAATGTGCCGACTCAGCAAAACCGCAGGTGACAGCACATGGAGAGGGAGAGGGCGCCCATCACTATCAGCTCTGTCTATTCTAACGTTTTTACATTTACTGTCACAATCATCATCTTACTACTTTTACTTTCACAGATTCTGACAAAAATAAAAGTGGAAAAGATCTGCTGTATATTACTAAGAATAATGCAAAGAAGAAGGAAAGTTCTGAAGTTATCAATTCCACTGATATCAAGTTGTAAAGAGTTACAGGAAGTATTAGGAAAAGTTTTACCTAGAGAGAAAAACATCTAAAAGCATGAAATTTTCTGCAAATCATAAATGTTTAATTAATTCAAAAATAAAGAATAAAAGTTTAACTGGCCCTATAATACTGCCCCCCTATGTACAAGAATATAACTACTATAATACTGCCCCCCTATGTACAAGAATATAACTACTATAATACTGCCCCCTATGTACAAGAATATAACTACTATAATACTGCCCCCTATGTACAAGAATATAACTACTATAATACTGCCCCCTATGTACAAGAATATAACTACTATAATACTGCCCCCTATGTACAGGAATATAACTACTATAATACTGCCCCCTATGTACAAGAATATAACTACTATAATACTGCCCCCTATGTACAGGAATATAACTACTATAATACTGCCCCCTATGTACAGGAATATAACTACTATAATACTGCCCCTATGTACAGGAATATAACTACTATAATACTGCCCCCTATGTGCAAGAATATAACTACTATAATACTGCCCCCTATGTACAAGAATATAACTACTATAATACTGCCCCCTATGTACAGGAATATAACTACTATAATACTGCCCCCTATGTACAGGAATATAACTACTATAATACTGCCCCTATGTACAAGAATATAACTACTATAATACTGCCCCCTATGTACAGGAATATAACTACTATAATACTGCCCCCTATGTACAGGAATATAACTACTATAATACTGCCCCTATGTACAAGAATGTAACTACTATAATACTGCCCCCTATGTACAGGAATATAACTACTATAATACTGCCCCCTATGTACAGGAATATAACTACTATAATACTGCCTCCTATGTACAAGAATATAACCACTATAATACTGCCTCCTATGTACAATAATATAACTACTATAATACTGCCCCCTATGTACAAGAATATAACTACTATAATACTGCCCCCTATGTACAGAAATATAACTACTATAATACTGCCCCTATGTACAAGAATATAACTACTATAATACTGCCCCCTATGTACAAGAATATAACCACTATAATACTGCCCCCTATGTACAGAAATATAACTACTATAATACTGCCCCCCTATGTACAGGAATATAACCACTATAATACTGCCTCCTATGTACAAGAATATAACTAGTATAATACTGCTCCCTATGTACAAGAATATAACTACTATAATACTGCCCCCTATGTACAGAAATATAACTACTATAATACTGCCCCCTATGTACAAGAATATAACTACTATAATACTGCCCCCTATGTACAGAAATATAACTACTATAATACTGCCCCTATGTACAAGAATATAACTACTATAATACTGCCCCCTATGTACAAGAATATAACCACTATAATACTGCTCCCTATGTACAAGAATATAACTACTATAATACTGCCCCCTATGTACAAGAATATAACTACTATAATACTGCCCCCTATGTACAGAAATATAACTACTATAATACTGCCCCCCTATGTACAGGAATATAACCACTATAATACTGCCTCCTATGTACAAGAATATAACTACTATAATACTGCTCCCTATGTACAAGAATATAACTACTATAATACTGCCCCCTATGTACAGAAATATAACTACTATAATACTGCCCCCCTATGTACAAGAATATAACTACTATAATACTGCCCCCCTATGTACAGGAATATAACTACTATAATACTGCCCCCTATGTACAGGAATATAACTACTATAATACTGCCCCCTGTGTACATGAATATAACTACTATAATACTGCACCCTATGTACAAGAATATAACTACTATAATACTGCCCCCTATGTACAAGAATATATCTACTATAATACTGCCCCCTATGTACAAGAATATAACTACTATAATACTGCCCCCTATGTACAAGAATATATCTACTATAATACTGCCCCTATGTACAAGAATATAACTACTATAATACTGCCCCCTATGTACAAGAATATAACTACTATAATACTGCCCCCTATATACAAGAATATAACTACTATAATACTGCCCCCTATGTACAAAAATATAACTACTATAATACTGCCTCCTATGTACAGGAATATAACTACTATAATACTGCCCCCTATGTACAAGAATATAACTACTATAATACTGCCCCCTATGTACAAAATATAACTACTATAATACTGCCTCCTATGTACAGGAATATAACTACTATAATACTGCCCCCTATGTACAAGAATATAACTACTATAATACTGCCCCCTATGTACAGGAATATAACTACTATAATACTGCCCCCTATGTACAGGAATATAACTACTATAATACTGCCCACTATGTACAGGAATATAACTACTATAATACTGCCCCCTATGTACAAGAATATAACTACTATAATACTGCCCCCTATGTACAAGAATATAACTACTATAATACTGCCCTCTATGTACAAGAATATAACTACTATAATACTGCCCCCTATGTACAAGAATATAACTACTATAATACTGCCCCCTATGTACAAGAATATAACTACTACAATACTACCCCCTATGTACAGGAATATAACTACTATAATACTGCCCCCTATGTACAGGAATATAACTACTGTAATACTGCCCCCTATGTACAAGAATATAACTACTATAATACTGCCCCCTATGTACAGGAATATAACTACTATAATACTGCCCCCTATGTACAGGGATATAACTACTATAATACTGCCCCCTATGTACAAGAATATAACTACTATAATACTGCCCCCTATGTACAAGAATATAACTACTTTAATACTGCCCCTATGTACAAGAATATAACTACTATAATACTGCCTCCTATGTACAAGAATATAACTACTATAATACTGCCCCCTATGTACAAGAATATAACTACTATAATACTGCCCCCTATGTACAAGAATATAACTACTATAATACTGCCCCCTATGTACAAGAATATAACTACTGTAATACTGCCCTCTATGTACAAGAATTTAACTACTATAATACTGCCCCCTATGTACAAGAATATAACTACTATAATACTGCCCTCTACGTACAAGAATATAACTACTATAATACTGCCCCCTATGTACAAGAAAATAACTACTATAATACTGCCCCCTATGTACAAGAATATAACTACTACAATACTACCCCTATGTACAGGAATATAACTACTATAATACTGCCCCCTATGTACAGGAATATAACTACTGTAATACTGCCCCCTATGTACAAGAATATAACTACTATAATACTGCCCCCTATGTACAGGAATATAACTACTATAATACTGCCCCCTATGTACAGGGATATAACTACTATAATACTGCCCCCTATGTACAAGAATATAACTACTATAATACTGCCCCCTATGTACAAGAATATAACTACTATAATACTGCCTCCTATGTACAAGAATATAACTACTATAATACTGCCCCCTATGTACAAGAATATAACTACTATAATACTGCCCCTATGTACAAGAATATAACTACTATAATACTGCCCCCTATGTACAAGAATATAACTACTATAATACTGCCCCCTATGTACAAGAATATATCTACTATAATACTGCCCCCTATGTACAAGAATATAACTAATATAATACTGCCCCCTATGTACAGGAATATAACTACTATAATACTGCCCCCTATGTACAAGAATATAACTACTATAATACTGCCCCCTAAGTACAAGTATATACCTACTATAATACTGCCCCCTATGTACAGGAATATAACTACTATAATACTGCCCCCTATGTACAAGAATATAACTACTATAATTCTGCCCCCTATGTACAAGAATATAACTACTATAATACTGCCCCCTATGTACAGGAATATAACTACTATAATACTGTCCCCTATGTACAAGAATATAACTACTATAATACTGCCCCCTATGTACAAGAATATAACTACTATAATACTTCTCCCTATGTACAGGAATATAACTACTATATAACTGCCCCTATGTACAAGAATATAACTACTATAATACTGCCCCCTATGTACAAGAATATAACTACTATAATACTGCCCCCTATGTACAAGAATATATCTACTATAATACTGCCCCCTATGTACAAGAATATAACTACTATAATACTGCCCCCTATGTACAGGAATTTAACTACTATAATACTGCCCCCTATGTACAAGAATATAACTACTATAATACTGCCCCCTATGTACAAGTATATACCTACTATAATACTGCCCCTATGTACAAGAATATAACTACTATAATACTCCCCCTATGTACAGGAATATAACTACTATAATACTGCCCCCTATGTACAAGAATATAACTACTATAATACTGCCCCCTATGTACAGGAATATAACTACTATAATACTGTCCTCTATGTACAAGAATATAACTACTATAATACTGCCCCCTATGTACAAGAATATAACTACTATAATACTTCTCCCTATGTACAGGAATATAACTACTATAATACTGCCTCCTATGTACAAGAATATAACTACTATAATACTGCCCCTTATGTACCAGAATATAACTACTATAATACTGCCTCCTATTTACAAGAATATAACTACTATAATACTGCCCCTATGTACAAGAATATAACTACTATAATACTGCCTCCTATGTACAAGAATATAACTACTATAATACTGTCCCTATGTACAAGAATATAACTACTATAATACTGCCCCCTATGTACAAGAATATAACTACTATAATACTGTCCCCTATGTGCAAAAATATAACTACTACAATACTTCTCCCTATGTACAGGAATATAACTACTATAATACTGCCCCTTATGTACACGAATATAACTACTATAATACTGCCCCTATGTACAAGAATATAACTACTATAATACTGCCTCCTATGTACAAGAATATAACTACTATAATACTGTCCCCTATGTACAAGAATATAACTACTATAATACTGCCCCCTATGTAAAATAATTTAACTACTATAATACTGCCCCCTATGTACAAGAATATAACTACTATAACACTGCCCCTTATGTACCAGAATATAACTACTATAATACTGCCCCTTATGTACCAGAATATAACTACTATAATACTGCCCCCTATAGACAAGAATATAACTACTATAATACTGCCCCTATGTATAGGCATATAACTACTATAATACTGCCCTCTATGTACAAGAATATAACTACTATATTATTGCCACCTATGTACAGGAATATAACTACTATAATACTGCCCCCTATGTACAGGAATATAACTACTATAATACTGCCCCCTATGTACCAGAATATAACTACTTTAATACTGCCCCTATGTACAAGAATATACCTACTATAATACTGCCCCCTATGTACAGGAATATAACTACTATAATACTGCCCCCTATGTACAAGAATATAACTACTATAATACTGCCCCTATGTACAAGAATATAACTACTATAATACTGCCCCCTATGTACAGGAATATAACTATTATAATACTGCTCCCTATGTACAAAAATATAACTACTATAACACTGCCCCCTATGTACAAGAATATAACTACTATAACACTGCCCCCTATGTACAAGAATATAACTACTATAATACTGCCCCCTATGTACTAGAATATAACTACTATAATCCTGCCCCCTATGTACAAGAATATAACTACTATAATACTGCCCCCTATGTACAAGAATATAACTACTATAATACTGCCCCCTATGTACAGGAATATAACTACTATAAATACTGCCCCCTATGTACAAGAATATAACTACTATAATACTACCCCCTATGTACAGGAATATAACTACTATAACACTGCCCCCTATGTACAAGAATATAACTACTATAATACTGCCCCCTATGTACAAGAATATAACTACTATAATACTGCCCCCTATGTACAAGAATATAACTACTATAATACTGCCCCCTATGTACAGGAATATAACTACTATAATACTGCCCCCTATGTACAGGAATATAACTACTATAATACTGCCCCCTATGTACAGGAATATAACTACTATAATACTGCCCCCTATGTACAAGAATATAACTACTATAATACTGCCCCCTATGTACAGGAATATAACTACTATAATACTGCCCCCTATGTACAAGAATATAACTACTATAATACTGCCCCCTATGTACAAGAATATAACTACTATAACACTGTCTCCTATGTACAGGAATATAACTACTATAATACTGCCCCCTATGTACAGGAATATAACTACTATAATACTGCCCCCTATGTACAAGAATATAACTACTATAATACTGCCCCCTATGTACAAGAATATAACTACTATAATACTGCCCCCTATGTACAGGAATATAACTACTATAATACTGCCCCCTATGTACAGGAATATAACTACTATAATACTGCCCCCTATGTACAAGAATATAACTACTATAACACTGTCTCCTATGTACAGGAATATAACTACTATAATACTGCCCCCTATGTACAGGAATATAACTACTATAATACTGCCCCCTATGTACAAGAATATAACTACTATAACACTGTCTCCTATGTACAGGAATATAACTACTATAATACCTATGATACATTGTTGCGGGGGGCTCACTCCTCCATCATCTCCTTAGTGTTAGTGACAGCAGCGAGTGTTTAGTGCACACATAGTGACGCTTACACCTCGTATCACCCGGCCTGATGGAGGATGACAGATGCAATGATACATTTTGATAAATTGGCCTCAGACCGTGATGTGACAGACTGTGTGTGGCAGATGTCACGGCCGCTAATGAAACATTAGTCTGTGTGTTACCGCGGCCACATATGATGCTCTGTTCTTGTACGAGGACCTGATGGGACGGCAATGAATGACTCAGTCTATTCCGGTTTGTGGCGCCTGGATAATAATAGATGTGTCTCGTATCCTTAGAAAAAGGCAGAAACCATCAGCAAGTAGGAAGATTAAGGTTTGGGTGGGATGCTCGACCCCCTGTGCATAGTTTGGTAATGGTGGCAGCTGGCCCAGGAGGTACAGGAGCCACCAATATAGAACATCAGAGGTTTAGGCAGAGAACAGTCAGAAACAACCCAAGGTCAGAGGGAGATTAGACAGAGTCCTGGTATAAGTAGAGGTCAAAGCAGGCAGAGATCAGACAGAGTCCTACTATAACCAGAGGTCAGGGCAGGTGGATATCAGACAGAATCCTGGTATATCAAAAGGTCAGGGCAGGCGGAGATCAGACACAGTCTCAGTATAACCAAAGGTCAGGGCAAGAGAAGATTAGACACAGTCCTGGTCATCCAAAGGTCAGGGAAATTGGAGATCAGAAAGAGTCCTAGTACAACCAAAGGTCAGGGCAGGCTAAGATCAAACAGAGTCCTGTAATAACCAAAGGTCAGAGCAGGCGCAGATCAGACAGATTCCTGGTATAACCAAAGGTCAGGGCAGGAGAAGATCAGACAGAGTCCTGGAATAAGCAAAGGTCAGGGCAGGTGGAGATCAGACAGAGTCCTGGTATAAGCAAAGGTCAGGGCAGCTGGAGATCAGACAGAGTCCTGGAATAAGCAAAGGTCAGGGCAGGTGGAGATTAGACAGAGTCCTGGAATAAGCAAAGGTCAGGGCAGGTGGAGATCAGACAGAGTCCTGGAATAACTATAGATCTTGGGCAATATATTCCATTATTGCACTTATAATGATCCAACTCCACATTGAAAAGTATTTACATAACAAATTAATATAACAAGTTGCTTCTGCAAATACATCACAGAATGACACTATTAGACACTATTCCCCGGTGGCTCTTACAGCTGAGGAGAGATTTGCCTCATGACACTGCCATGTCTCTATGTACAAGATGTCTCCTCCACTCATCCAAAAGCACAAGAAAATCCATCACCCGTATGCTCAAAACTGCATGAATAAAAAACAGAAGTTCTGTGGAGTGATGACACAAAACCCGAATATGTTGGACCTCTGGATTAGTGTTTTACCTGGAGGAGGGAGGTTGAAGCAGCGGCTGAGAAGGTCCTGCTGCCTACAGGGAGTCCTGGTGATGGCTCGATGATGCTCAGGTGCTTGAAACCTGGAGTGGGGTGGGCAGCATGGACATCATCAAGTATTGAAACATTTGAGGAAGCCAAAGCTTGAACATCATTGAACCTTCCAGCAGGACAACAATCTCTCAAAGTTCTCCAAGACTGGTTGAAGAAGAAGTCCTGGTACAAGGATACCAGGGTTTGCTTTGTCTCATGTCTTGCCTACAGTTTGTTTTTGGTACTGCAGCTCAAATCTATGGTGCTGATCCAAACCTGGGCCCAAGGACTATTATCCCCCAGCTCCTTGTGCAGCTAAGAGTCAAGAGCCAAGTCCTTACCCTTCAAGCTGCTATAAATCCATCCCCCGCTGCCCCCGCTATCTCCCCCGCCACGTATGAGGAGCGGCACCCAGTATCGGGTTGATACATTACTTAGAGCGACACGAAGTTTCATTTGTCTTCATAATACATGGCTTCATCTTTATTTATTGCCGGCTGTGCGCATTATAAATAACTTTGTCGTTTATGGATATTTCCAAAGACTTTGTGCATTAAATTTACTCCTCGGCTGCGATAGTTTATGGGGAGGAACTTGTAAAGTTTAGAGTTAATGGATCAGGTACATCTACACGTGACCCTCCGGGTAGTGCCCAGAAATAAGCTGAGTGCCCAGAAGTCACCATTGTGGTGCCTGTGGGATATTCCTACATCTGGCACTCGATGGTTCAGAGCTTCTCCTACCTGATAGACTGGCAGCACAGCAGAGGATTGATGCCCATTATTCTCCGGAGTGCCCTTCATGTGACTGGCCTGACCACAGAGTAATCCTCCTCTCAATGCTGGTGCCATCACATGCACACATTGGGGCTTTCTCCGCCGAGGATTCGGGTCTTCCGGCGATTAACTAAGGTAGTGCATCCGATGTCCACCAGGTGTCGTTGCTGCGCTGAAGTCGGCCGGATTTCACCATCCTATCCTGGGTGCAGGTAAGTGCGTGTCAAGTGACACATTTTTTTTTTAAATACCGCGGTTCTTCTGAATCCGTCAGGTTTTCCGACGGCCACGCCCCCGATTTCCGTCGCATGCATGCCGGTGCCGATGCGCCACAATCCGATCGCAAGGGCCGAAAACCTGGGGCAATTTGGAGCAAAGCGGTAATTTTTGGGAAACCCGACGAAAAAGATTGATTCGGGCCCTTAGTAAATGACCCCCATTGTATTACTGCTGGCTTTGTCAGAGTGGCATAGGTTTCTGCTGGTGTGGTCAGACTGGCACCTTCTCTACTGTTTGATTGTGGTACTATGTTGGCATAAGCAGTATTATTAGTAGCATGGTCAAGCTGGCATTAGAGCTTTTCTCACAAATAAGCATAAGCAGGATTCCTGCTGGCGCATTCGAGTGGCACAGGTGCCCTCTGTACTGTTCAATGGTCATAGCAGTATTATTTCTAGCATTGTTAGAGTGGCATGAGTGCCACTGAGTTGCCATAGTACTGCAATATAAGTGACCCTTCTGCTGGCACTGTAAGAGTGGCATAAGGACTTCCATACTGGTCATGTTTGCAAACATAAGTGGTATTATTACTAGCAGGATCAAGGTGGCATCAGAGCTTTCCTTAGTATTTAGTGGCCATTGTACATTGGCATAAGCGGCACAGGCAGTGGCATGTCTTTCTTCTTTACTATTCATTGACCAAAGTGTACTGGCATAAGCAGCATTGCAGCTGGCACAGTAAGACTGGCATGGGTACCTTCTCTAGTGTTGCATTGTTGTGGTAGTATGATGGCATAAGCAGTTTTATTTCAAGCATAATCAAAGTGGCATCAGAGTTTTTCTCACCATTTAGCGGCCATTGTACATTGGCATAAGCAGGATTCCTAATGGCACAGGTGCCCTCTGATACACAGCAGTATTATTCCTGGCATGCCAGCTTTGTGTATTGTGTGGCCATAGTATTATTGCTGGTACAATGCGAGTGGCATAGACACCATCTTTATGGTTGTCAGGTTGTAGTGAGCTGACATAAGCAGAATTATTGCTGGCACTGGCAGTGGCATGACTTTATTATTCATTGGCCATAGTGTACGGGGATGAGCAGCGTTACAGCTGGCACAGTGAGGGTGGCATGGCGTTTATACATAAGCGTCCATGCAGCTGACATTGTTACAATGTCATGGGTGCCTTTGTCACTGTGCGTTGGCATGATAGTGTTATTGCCATAGTGCTGGGTGTCTTCTTTACTGTTGCATGGTTATAGCACAGAAGCTGCACTACAGCTGGCACTGCCCGACTGGCACAGTTTTACTGCCGTGTGATTTCCTTACTGTCTCTTTATTGCCTTCCACACATTCCTCCATTGGTGCATGTGCCGTGCACTCTGCTGGTCTAATGTGCACTCTATGGGGCTCATTTACTAAGGGTCCACGACCGCTATTCCGTCGGGTTTTCCTGAATATTTCTGCTTTACGACGAATTGCCCCGGGTTTTTGCCGCACGCGATCGGATTGTGGCACATCGGCGCTGGCTTGGGCGCGACAGAAATCGGGGGGTGTGGTCGTTGGACAACCCAACAGATTCGGAAAAACCGTGGAATTTAAAAAAACGGAATGTGTCGCAAGATCAAGCACTCACATGCACTGGGAAGAAGAAGGTGAACTCTGGCGGACCTCGACGCAGCAGCGACACCTTCAGGAAATTGTACGCACGACCTTAGTGAATCGCGCCAGACCCGAATCCTTGTCGGACAACGCAACGCGGGATCGCGACAGGACCGGGTAAGTAAATGTGCCGCTATGTGTTTCTATGGATCCTATGTCATGTATGACTTGTACCCCATTAGTTCTAATTATTAGGACCCCACCTTTCCCCCTATACTGAATAGTCTGTATACCTACACATGCCATCTGATCCCAGCCCCCAGCCCATTCCAGCATCTCCCGAATTCCTTCCCAGCCCCTCCTGGGATCAGCCCATTGTTGCTATAGAGAACACTTTGTATCCACGTACAGAATCCTCCGGCACTGGGCAGTAAATCTGAGCGGCGATCTCCTCTGACCATCTCATTTTGTAATTGGTATAAATTCTTGGGAAACCCTTTGAGACCTCAAAAAAAATCTTCCTCCACATAATTGGTATCTACACAGAGCGCAGATTTCCTGTGATTTTCTTCCAGGTTGACAATAAAGAAATCTATTTATCGAACTGTTGCACTTTTTTAACCAAAAGCTGAAAACCTGGCGGCGATCCGATGTACAATAGAGGCTGCCGCGCCAATTTGGTGGCGCACAATACCCGCTATGTGACCCGGAGGGCTCCGAGCTCAGATTATCTTCCTTCTCATAGAAAACAAAGAAAAGAAAGTATAAAAGAAAACGAATGTAACGTTAAATGGAAGCAGAAAATGGTTAAATCTGAGCCAACTCCTATCTATCTCCTATCTATCTATCTATCTCCTATCTATCTCCTATCTATCTATCTATCTATCTATCTCCTATCTATCTATCTATCTCCTATCTATCTATCTATCTATCTATCTATCTATCTATCTATCTATCTATCTATCTATCTATCTATCTATCTCCTATCTATCTCCTATCTCATATCTATCTATCTATCTCCTATCTATCTATCTATCTATCTATCTATCTATCTATCTATCTATCTCCTATCTATCTATCTATCTATCTATCTATCTATCAATCTCCTATCTATCTATCTATCTATCTATCTATCTATCTATCTATCTATCTATCTATCTCCTATCTATCTATCTCCTATCTATCTCCTATCTATCTATCTATCTATCTCCTATCTATCTCCTATCTATCTATCTATCTATCTATCTATCTATCTATCTCCTATCTATCTATCTATCTATCTATCTATCTATCTCCTATCTATCTATCTATCTACGTAGGGAAAGTCCAAAACAGCACATCAAAGAAACAGCAGTGGTGGGTGCAGGCACTCAGAACCAGGCTTTAGGTCCTCCAGAGGTAGGTAATTGAAAATAGGCAGCACTCCAAGGTATTCAGTGAAAAAGCGGTGTTCTTTATTCCATGTTAGAGTACATTAAAGTACATAAGCAGCGACGTTTCGGCTCTTAATGTAATGTTTAATGTTTGTACTTTAATGTACTCTAACATGGAATAAAGAACACCGCTTTTTCACTGAATACCTTGGAGTGCTGCCTATTTTCAATCTATCTATCTATCTGTTTATCTGTTTATCTGTCGTTATGATAACATTCCCCCCCTGCAGGACGTATCATGAGGCTTGGGCTGCACTGACAAACTATTGGGATATAACCTGCAGCCATACACCTGAGCTCGGCACGGGGCAGGATCACCATGTTCTGGCTCCAATGAGGGAAATAATTGCAATTCCTGGTGGTTCAATTGGAATTTGCGATTTTATTCACGGCACCTCTTCCCTCCTTCCTTTCTGTCCCTTCCTTACCTTCCTCCATTCCTTGCTCCTTCCAATACTCCTTTGCTTTTCTTTTTTGCTTCCTTCCTTTCTTCCCTCCTTTTCTTTTCTTCCTTACACCCTACTTCATGTCATATTCCTCTTTTCCTTCCTCCCTTCTTTCCTTCATTCCTTTCCCTTGCCTATTCCTTTCTTCTTCCCTCTGTTTCTTCATATTCCTTCCTCCCTCTCTTCCTTCCTATTCCTTCTTCTCTCCCTTCCTCCCTATTCCTTCCTTCCTCCCTGTTCCTTCTTTCATCCATTGCTACCTTTTCCTCCCTTCCTTCCTCCCTTCCACCCTATTCCTTCCTTCCTCTTTTCCTTCCCTCCTCGCTATTCCTCCCTTCCTTCCTACCGTGCTCCCTATTCCTTCCTTCCTTCCTTCCTCCCTCTTTTCCTTCCTCTCTTCCTCCCTATTCCTTCCTTCCTCCCTATTCCTTCCTACCTTCCTACCTATTCCTTCCTTCCTTCCCTCCTCCCTATTCCTTCCTCCCTCTCTTCCTCACTCTCTTCCTTCCTCCCTCTTTTCCTTCCTCTCTTCCTCCCTCCCTTTCTCCCTATTCCTTCCTCCCTTCCTCCCTATTCCTTCCTGCCTTCCTACCTATTCCTTCCTTCCCTCTTCTCTATTCCTTCCTCCCTATTCCTTCCCTCCTCCCTATTCCTTCCTTCCCTCCTCCCTATTCCTTCCCTTCCTCCCTATTCCTTCCCTCCTCCCTATTCCTTCCTTCCCTCCTCCCTATTCCTTCCCTTCCTCCCTATTCCTTCCTTCCTCCCTATTTCTTCCTTCCTCCCTCCCTTCCTCCCTATTCCTTCCTTCCCTCTTTCCTATTCCTTCCTTCCTTCCTTCCCTCCTCCGTATTCCTTCCTTCCTTCCTCCCTATTCCATCGTCCCTTCCCTCCTCCCTAATCCTTACTTCCTCCCTTTTCCTTCCTTTCTCCCTATTCCTTCCTTCCTTCGTCCCTATTCCTTCCTTCCTTCCCTCTTCCCTATTCCTTCCTTCCTTCCTCCCTTCCTCCCTATTTCTTCCTTCCTCCCTCCCTTCCTCCCTATTCCTTCCCTCCTTCCTCCCTTTCCTCCCTTCCTCCCTATTCCATCCTTTCTCCCTTTTCCTTCCTTCCTTCCCTCCTCCCTATTCCTTCCTTCCTTCCTCCCTATTCCTTCCCTCCTCCCTATTCCTTCCTTCCTTCCTCCCTATTCCTTCCGTCCTCCCTATTCCTTCCTCCCTCCCTTCCTCCCTATTCCTTC
Source organism: Engystomops pustulosus (assembly GCF_040894005.1). Classification (NCBI taxonomy): domain Eukaryota; kingdom Metazoa; phylum Chordata; class Amphibia; order Anura; family Leptodactylidae; genus Engystomops; species Engystomops pustulosus. Next base: position 257,580,726 of record NC_092412.1, on the reverse strand, counting down.
CTTCCTTCCTTCCTTCCTTCCTATTGCTTCCTTCCTTCCTCCCTCTTCCCTATTCCTTCCTTCCTTCCTCCCTATTCCTTCCTTCCTTCCTCCCTCTTTCCCTTCCTCCCTATATGACATATAACACATGTAATGACTCCTAATGTAGCGTATAATCCTCCCCTGTCCTTACATGCAGAGCAGTGGAGAGACGCGTCCACATCTTTCTTTTCTTTCAGTCTTTGAAGACAAATCTCACTTCACTTCAAAGAGAATTTTAAACTTATTACAAGTTTATTTAATTAAATGTGGTGATGTAGCGGGGCGCGTTACACGGGCTCTGATATCGGATCGCCACTTATAATAGTACGAGGAAAACAATAGGTAGAATGAGGTCCATGGTGACTGTGTAACCCCCTGTTCACACCTGCATCGAGATCCTCACCTATTGGCTGGATAAATGGGTCAATGTCCTCGCTATCAGCACCACATGCGGAAAGTCACAAGATCAACATCTCCTGAAATACTCTGCGCTGCTTTAAAACCTGCTCCTTCCACTATGATCCAGCGCATCCAAAAAGTTCCGGCCTTAGAGTCTCACACCCTGAAACATGATGAGACTTCACCTTTAATGAGGGTATTCAGACAAGGAAAGGGCGAGAGGAGGCGCAGGCATTACATGGAGATAGGACCTTGTTACAGCGAGGATTATGCAGGAGGCCGGAGCTGCGATCCCTTCCAGTCTAATTAATAGCGGAGTCTCCCCCGTGCCGGGCGCAGGCGATGCCCTTAATTGTGTGAGCGCTTTAAGCTGAGACTCAGGAGGGAACAGAGAATTTGCTAAGTTTGGGGAAAACAAGGAGACAAATATGTTTCTGGCCGTGAATCTCAATCAGACGAAAGAGAATCCAAGAGGCGAAAGAATGTAACAACATGCGGAGGTTACAGGAAAAAGCTGGAAATAAGGGGCCGTGTCCTCATCTGACAGTATAACGTAACATACCGCCATCTATACCAGCGCGATGTATACCGCCATCTATACCAGCGTGATGTATACCGCCATCTATACCAGCGTGATGTATACCGCCATCTATACCAGTGTGATGTATACCGCCATCTATACCAGCGTGATGTATACTGCCATCTATACCAGCGTGATGTATACCGCCATCTACACCAGCGTGATGTATACCGCCATCTATACTAGCGTGATGTATCCCGCCATCTACACTAGCATGATGTATACCGCCATCTGTACCAGCGTGATGTATACCGCCATCTATACCAGCGTGATGTATACCGCCATCTACACAAGCATGATGTATACCGCCATCTATACCAGCGTGATGTATACCGCCATCTATACAAGCGTGATGTATACCGCCATCTACACTAGCGTGATGTATACCGCCATCTATACCAGCGTGATGTATACCACCATCTATACCAGCGTGATGCATACCGCCATCTATACCAGCGTGATGCATACCGCCATCTATACAAGCGTGATGTATACCGCCATCTATACCAGCGTGATGTATACCGCCATCTATACCAGCGCGATGTATACTGCCATCTACACCAGCGTGATGTATACCGCCATCTATACCAGCGTGAGGTATACCGCCATCTATATCAGCGTGATGTATACCACCATCTATACCAGCGTGATGTATACCGCCATCTATACCAGCGTGAGGTATACCACCATCTATACCAGCGTGATGTATACCGCCATCTATACCAGCGTGATGTATACCACCATCTATACCAGCGTGATGTATACCGCCATCTATACCAGCGTGAGGTATACCGCCATCTATACCAGCGTGAGGTATACCGCCATCTACACTAGCGTGATGTATACCGCCATCTATACCAGCGTGATGTATACCGCCATCTATACCAGCGTGATGTATACCGCCATCTATACCAGCGTGATGTATACCGCCATCTACACAAGCATGATGTATACCGCCATCTATACCAGCGTGATGTATACCGCCATCTACACAAGCATGATGTATACCGCCATCTATACCAGCGTTATGTATACCACCATCTATACCAGCGTGATGTATACCGCCATCTATACTAGCGTTATGTATACCGCCATCTACACTAGCGTGATGTATACCGCCATCTATACCAGCGTGATGTATACCGCCATCTATACCAGCGTGATGTATACCACCATCTATACTAGCGTTATGTATACCGCCATCTACACTAGCGTGATGTATACCGCCATCTATACTAGCGTGATGTATACCGCCATCTATACCAGCGTGATGTATACCGCCATCTATACCAGCGTGATGTATACCGCCATCTATACTAGCGTGATGTATACCGCCATCTATACCAGCGTGAGGTATACCGCCATCTACACTAGCGTGATGTATACCGCCATCTATACCAGCGTGATGTATACCGCCATCTTTACCAGCGTGATGTATACCGCCATCTATACCAGCGTGATGTATACCGCCATCTTTACCAGCGTGATGTATACCGCCATCTATACAAGCGTGATGTATACCGCCATCTATACCAGCGAGATGTATACCGCCATCTATACAAGCATGATGTATACCGCCATCTATACCAGCGTGATGTATACCGCCATCTATACCAGCGTGATGCATACCGCCATCTATACCAGCGTGATGTATACCGCCATCTACACTAGCGTGATGTATACCGCCATCTATACCAGCGTGATGTATACCGCCATCTACACTAGCGTGATGTATACCGCCATCTATACCAGCGTGATGTATACCGCCATCTACACTAGCGTGATGTATACCGCCATCTATACCAGCGTGATGTATACCGCCATCTATACCAGCGGGATGTATACCGCCATTTATACCAGCGTGATGTATACCGCCATCTATACCAGCATGATGTATACCGCCATCTATACCAGCATGATGTATACCGCCATCTATACAAGCGTGATGTATACCGCCATCTATATAAGCGTGATGTATACCGCCATCTATACTAGCGTGATGTATACCGCCATCTATACTAGCGTGATGTATACCGCCATCTACAGTAGCGTGATGTATACCGCCATCCACACTAGCATGATGTATACCGCCATCTATACCAGCGTGATGTATACCGCCATCTATACCAGCATGATGTATACCGCCATCTATACCAGTGTGATGTATACCGCCATCTACACAAGCGGGATGTATACCGCCATCTACACAAGCGTGATGTATACTGCCATCTATACTAGCGTGATGTATACCTCCATCTATACTAGCGTGATGTATACCGCCATCTACACTAGCGTGATGTATACCGCCATCTACACTAGCGTGATGTATACCGCCATCTATACTATCGTGATGTTTACCGCCATCTATACTAGCGTGATGTATACCGCCATCTATACCAGCGTGATGTATACCGCTATCTATACCAGCGTGATGTATACCGCCATCTATACAAGCGTGATGTATACCGCCATCTATACCAGCGAGATGTATACCGCCATCTATACAAGCATGATGTATACCGCCATCTATACCAGCGTGATGTATACCGCCATCTATACCAGCGTGATGCATACCGCCATCTATACCAGCGTGATGTATACCGCCATCTACACTGGCGTGATGTATTCCGCCATCTATACCAGCGTGATGTATACCGCCATCTATACCAGCGTGATGTATACCGCCATCTATACCAGCGGGATGTATACCGCCATTTATACCAGCGTGATGTATACCGCCATCTATACCAGCGTGATGTATACCGCCATCTATACCAGCATGATGTATACCGCCATCTATACAAGCGTGATGTATACCGCCATCTATATAAGCGTGATGTATACCGCCATCTATACTAGCGTGATGTATACCGCCATCTACAGTAGCGTGATGTATACCGCCATCTACACTAGCATGATGTATACCGCCATCTATACCAGCGTGATGTATACCGCCATCTATACCAGCGTGATGTATACCGCCATCTATACCAGCGTGATGTATACCGTCATCTATACCAGCGTGATGTATACCGCCATCTATACCAGTGTGATGTATACCGCCATCTACACAAGCGGGATGTATACCGCCATCTACACAAGCGTGATGTATACTGCCATCTATACCAGCGTGATGTATACCTCCATTTATACTAGCGTGATGTATACCGCCATCTATACAAGCGTGATGTATACCGCCATCTATACCAGCGAGATGTATACCGCCATCTATACAAGCATGATGTATACCGCCATCTATACCAGCGTGATGTATACAGCCATCTATACCAGCGTGATGCATACCGCCATCTATACCAGCGTGATGTATACCGCCATCTACACTAGCGTGATGTATACCGCCATCTATACCAGCGTGATGTATACCGCCATCTACACTAGCGTGATGTATACCGCCATCTATACCAGCGTGATGTATACCGCCATCTACACTAGCGTGATGTATACCGCCATCTATACCAGCGTGATGTATACTGCCATCTATACCAGCGGGATGTATACCGCCATTTATACCAGCGTGATGTATACTGCCATCTATACCAGCGTGATGTATACCGCCATCTATACCAGCATGATGTATACCGCCATCTATACAAGCGTGATGTATACCGCCATCTATATAAGCGTGATGTATACCGCCATCTATACTAGCGTGATGTATACCGCCATCTATACTAGCGTGATGTATACCGCCATCTACACTAGCATGATGTATACCGCCATCTACACTAGCATGATGTATACCGCCATCTATACCAGCGTGATGTATACCGCCATCTATACCAGCGTGATGTATACCGCCATCTATACCAGCATGATGTATACCGCCATCTATACCAGCGTGATGTATACCGCCATCTATACCAGCGTGATGTATACCGCCATCTATACCAGTGTGATGTATACCGCCATCTACACAAGCGGGATGTATACCGCCATCTACACAAGCGTGATGTATACTGCCATCTATACCAGCGTGATGTATACCTCCATTTATACTAGCGTGATGTATACCGCCATCTACACTAGCGTGATGTATACCGCCATCTACACTAGCGTGATGTATACCGCCATCTATACTATCGTGATGTATACCGCCATCTATACTAGCGTGATGTATACCGCCATCTATACTAGCGTGATGTATACCGCCATCTATACAAGCGTGATGTATACCGCCATCTATATAAGCGTGATGTATACCGCCATCTATACCAGCGTGATGTATACCGCCATCTATACCAGCGTGATGTATACCGCCATCTACACTAGCGTGATGTATACCGCCATCTACACCAGCGTGATGTATACCGCCATCTATACTAGCGTGATGTATACCGCCATCTATACCAGCATGATGTATACCGCCATCTATACCAGCGTGATGTATACCGCCATCTATACTAGCGTGATGTATACCGCCATCTATACCAGCATGATGTATACCGCCATCTATACCAGCGTGATGTATACCGCCATCTATACCAGCGTGATGTATACCGCCATCTATACCAGCGTGATGTATACCGCCATCTACACTAGCGTGATGTATACCGCCATCTATACTAGCGTGATGTATACCGCCATCTATACCAGCATGATGTATACCGCCATCTATACCAGCGTGATGTATACCGCCATCTATACCAGCGTGATGTATACCGCCATCTATACCAGCATGATGTATACCGCCATCTATACCAGCGTGATGTATACCGCCATCTATACCAGCATGATGTATACCGCAGCAGGGAGCCAGTCTACTGGATGTTCATCCTCCTCTCTTCCCACTTCCTTCCCTTCCTTTATTTATTCATGGATACATTGTTTCTTTTCCATTCCTCCCTTATTTACATGTTTTTTACTTTACACTCTTTCTGTCTTTTTTTCCTTCCTTATTCCCTTCTTTTACTTGTTGCTTTACTCATCCCCATCCTTCACTGTTTCTTTCCTTCCTTCTACACTTCCTTCATTATCTTATTTACTTTCCTTCCCTTTCCTATTTCTTCCTTCCATTCTTGTCTTCCTCCTTTTTTCTCTCTTCTTTCCCTCATTTCTTTTATTCCTTTTTCCTTTCCCCTTTCCTTCCTTCCCACATTCTCTGGTTTCCTTTCCCTCCTCTTCTCATTCCATTTCCTTCCCTTCCTTTCCTTTCTTCTTTTTTCCTTCCAACTTCAATCTTTCTCTTCTTCATCTCTTTGTTGTTTTCCCTTATTTCCTTTTTCCTCTTTATTTCCTTAATTTATTTGCCTTTTCATCTTTTCCTTGTTCCTCACTTTGCTCCCTCCTCCCCTTCTCTAATAAACAAGGATAAAATTACATTTGGCCCCATATGAAATATTCTTGATCGTTCAATTGACTTATACTATGGGACCGAAACACAAAAACATCTGGAAACTTTATAACAATAATAATAAAAAAACTAATTTAATAATTCCTTTATGTATATAGCGCACACAGATTACGCAGCGCTGCATAGAGCTGTCACATCAGTCCCTGTCCCCAATGGGGCTCACAATCTTATCACCTAACAGTATGTTCTTGAAGTTTGGAAGGAAACCGGAGGACCCGGAGGAAACCCACGCAAACACGGAGAGAACATACAAACTCTTTGCAGATGTTGACCTGGATGGGACTTGAACCCAGGACCCCAGCGCTACAATACTGTAGTGTTAACCACCGAGCCACCGTGCTGTAAGGCTGTAGTGCTAACCACTGAGCAACCGTGCTTTATCCAAGACTATCCCAACCCCGATCAGGTGCCGTTACTATAGATATAGGGAGCATCCAATGGACTTGGCTGAGGCTTGAGAACCCACCAAGTGCTCTTCTTGGGACTAAGAATGTAAGTTTTGGTTGATCATCCATTGCTTAGTAGTGATAGCTCAGCGAGAAGCAGTTGGGTAACTGGTTTCACTATGGCCAATGTTACATCCGCTTAGAGAAAGGCAGGACTGGACTGGTCCACAAATCCACCAGAATGACCTTCAGGGGTCAAAACAACGGACCCCAAAGGTCCAGCAGGAGATCATTGGGCTCTACACTCCAATAAACGCCTCCCCATGATGAAAGTGCACGGTCAGCAGAGTTATGTTTAGGGTAAAGTAAGAGAGAGGATTGTAGAATCGAGATGAAGGCAACAAACTTTGATGTAACTTTTTCTGATTTTCCACTTAGTATGAAAACTGTGACGCTCCGAGCTAATTATGCAGAAAACAAGGTCGCGTCCCCCTGACACCGCCCGCTAATTGGGGGCAAAGACGAGACTTTGGAGTTGGTGGTCAGCCTGACCTTGGCGGTGACTAGCGGAGATGCTGACTCAGCGCCTTCTGAGACCGGGTAATGGAGGAAACAAAAACAAATCAGAGGCCAATGGGGGAGATCACTCCGAAAGAAGAAGCGCAACCGAGAAAGTTCACTCGTTACGATGTCTCGTTTCTCACATCTACAATGTTACATAGAGGTGCGGAGATCGTAGGGGGGGGGGGGTCACCAGAGAGGGGCGATCAGATACAACCCATCAACTAATTTTCTCAGAACAGGCAGTCCCCAAGTTACATACAAGATAAGGTCCATGGGTTTGTTCTTAAGTTGAATTTGGATGTAAGTTGAAACTGTATATTAATCATTGTAGATACAGATTTTTGCCCCAGGGACAATCGGAGTTTCAACATTTTTTGGCTGTAATGGGACCAAGGATTATCCATAAAGCTTCATTACAGACACCTTACAGCTGATCATTGCAGCCTGGGACTATAGTCACATCCAGAGAGGTCACCAGAGGTCACAGGAGGCAGAGGGGTCTGTCTGTAACTAGGGGTTGTCTGTAAGTTGGGTGTCCTTAAGTAGGGGACTGCTTAAGGACACCCTAATTGTATTTGCTATTGTAAGAGTAATAGGCTGCTGAATAGTAAGCTTCTATTTCACCCCAAGTGCTTTCTTCCCATCACTACAGGTCAGTGCTTCTTTACGATGTCCTATATGATCCTACTTATGCTTATGAGTGATTTAGGAGAGATGGAAACAGAGGATGCTAGATAGTAAGTTTCTATCTCACCCCAAGTGCTTTATTCCCATCAGTACAGGTCAGTACTTCTCAATAATGTCTTATATGATCCCGCTGATGCTTCACAAACAGAGGCTGCTGGAGATAATAGGAAGTTCCTATCTGTCCCTGGATATAGGTAATTGTATTTGCTATTGTAACAGTCTTAGGCTCCTGTATAGTAAGTTTCTATCTCACCCTAAGTGCTTTATTCCCATTAGTACAGGTCTGTTCTTCTTTACAATGTTCTATATGATCCTGCTGATACTTCTGACTGATAGAGATAGAGAAGAGACACAGAGAGAGGCTGCTGGAGATAATATTAAGTCCCCCCAGTGCTTTATTCCCTTCAGTACAGATGAGTACTCTCTATGATTACTTATATGGTCATAGTGATGGCTCTGAGGTATAGTGGACAGACACAGGCAGAGGCAGGGGCTGTTGGAGGTAATAGTCAGTTTTGATCTCACCCCAAGTGCTTTACTCCTTTCAGAGCAGATGAGTACTCTCTATGATTACTCATATGGTCATAGTGATGACTCTGGGTGGTAGAGGAGAGACACAGGCAGAGGCAGGGGCTGTTGGAGGTAATAGTACACTTCTATCTCACCCCAAGTGCTTTATTCCTTTCAGTACAGATGAGTAGTCTCTATATTTCTTATATAATTATAGTAATGACTCTGAGTGGTAGAGGAGAGACACAGGCAGAGACAAGTGCTGTTGGAGGTAATAGTAAGCTTCTATCTCACCCCAAGTGCTTTATTCCCATCAATACTGGTCAGTACTTCTCTATAATGTTTGGATGCTTTTGACTGATGGAGATATCCGCCTTATGTTGTGTGCAGGGTTGGGGAGACGTCATAGCAGCTTGTCTCCAGCCCCCAGCTCTGAGACTACGGAGAGTTATATAGTCCGCGGAGGGGAAATCTTCTAAACAATGTGGGATACAAATCACATAATGGTCTGGGGCAGCGTCACTCTCTCACACTGTGGACTATCCCTCTGGTGCTCTGACCCCTCATTCATCGTAGTAGTGTCCACTCCTCACCCCTGGATACAAGCAGGACCCCGAGGCTTCCATGTAAAGGGTTACTGCCTCTTATTATTCCGCACAGCAGAGTATATAGGCTGCCGAGGGCACAAAGTTAGCGCAATTTCTCTTGCCGGAGTTCCCCCATTTGTAAGAGAAGTAAATACTATTACTTGATGGGATGTTGACTTGTCTGTTCAGAGACCAATTACCGTCCGGCTTTACATTTCCACATGGGAAACTAAAAGGATGAAGGTGAGTTAAGCCTTTAATTAGAGCTTAGTCTGGCTTGGTTCTCTGCCAGGAATCAGCCGAATGCGGAGATTTGCAGAGTCAGAACACAGACAGTTATTAACATAGTGACAGTATCCAGCACATAATATATCAGGCGCAGGTAGAGTGCCGGGCACCCTGGGAGCCCTTCCAGGGGGGCTGCCAATAACTCATCCATATTTAATAAAGCAGATACAGCTGATGAGTAAGAAAGGAGAACCAGTCGTCTTCTCTGCGGATCACTGACAGTTTTCAGAAATAATTCACAGATTTTTTAGACAATTCAATGGCAGGACAGGCTTCTGGTTAAAGGGATTTCCTGGACTGTAGGATTATAGAAGTCATAGCATAGATTGTCAGTAGATGATAAGTGCTGCAAGGCCACCAGTCACCTGCTTAAGGGCTCCCGGCAGGTGCTATTACCATGCCGGGCTTCCAGGAGGCCAATGACCCACAACGCCAGGGAGGGAGATGTCGACTCTATGCTCCATTGGTAAAGTAGAGGAGCCATTGGTAAAGTAGAGGAGCCATTGGTAAAGTAGAGGAGCCATTGGTAAAATTGGTAACATACAGGAGCTATGGTTATATAGAGGTAGTTATGTAGTTAAGCGCCATTAGTAATATAGAGGAGCCACTGGTAATATAGAGGAGCCATTGCTAATATAGAGGAGCCATTGGTAATATAGAGGTAAAATTGGTAACATACAGGAGCTATGGTTATATAGAAGTACAGTAATCATGTAGAGGTAGCATTGGTAACATACAGGTGCTATGGTTATATAGAAGTACAGTAATCATGTAGAGGTAGCATTGGTAACATACAGGTGCTATGGCTATATAGAGGTAGTTATGTAGAGGTGCCATTGGTAATATAGAGGAGCCATTAGTAATATAGACGAGCCATTGGTAATGTACAAATGCCATTGTTAAAATAGAGGAGCCACTGGTAATATAGAGGTAAAATTGGTAATAAAAAGGAGCCATTGGTAATATAGAGGTAAAATTGGTAATATACAGGTGCTATGGTGCTATAGAGGTGGTTATGTAAAGGAGCCATTAATAATAAAGAAGAGCCACTGGTAATATAGAGGTACCATTGGTAATATGGAGGCTCTATTGGTAATGTAGAGGTACCATTAGTAATATAGAGGAGCCACTGCTAATATAGAGGTACCATTAGTAATATAGAGGAGCCACTGCTAATATAGAGGTACCATTAGTAATATAGAGGAGCCACTGCTAATATAGAGGTACTGTAATGATGGCTCGGGGATTCAGGGGAAACTAACAGACAGTGAGCCCTAAGTCTGAGCCCCCCAATGCTGTCACCTGCCTACTTGCCTCCGGTATCCTATTGATACGGGACAACCACGAAGACGATCCCTTCCTAGGCTACAGTGCAGACAAAAAACACGACAAACAAACAATACACAAAGGTAGCGAAGTCAGGTAAACCGGGTCACAACGGAGAGAGCAATATATAAGCAGAATCAGAAAGCGAGAGCCGAGGTAAGTAACGAAAGCCAAAGTCAGAATGCCAGAGAAGTCAATATCAAAACAAAACGCAGAAAGGACAGGGGAGCTGAAAAATACGAATATTACCAGCGCTGGGGAACCTGTGCTGGGAAGTAATATAGGTGACTGGGGAACCTCCCCTCAAGGTGACTGGAGGAGAGATCTGTCATTCACAGCAGGTTAACTGTTGCTAGACTGCAGGGAAGCGGGTGTGGTGCAACAATCAACCCTGCAGCAATCTCAGTCCCAGTTCACACACAGGAACACTGAACAACCTCAACGCCTTCTAAGCCGCATACCGCGGACAGAAGACGATACAGGCAAAGACGTAACAGGTACCATTAGTGATATAGAGGAGCCACTGCTAATGTAGAGGATCCACTGGTAATATAGAGGTACCATTAGTAATATAGAGGAGCCACTGGTAATATAGAGGGGCCGTTGGTAATATAGAGGAGCCACTGGTAATATAGAGGAGCCACTGGTAATATGGAGGGGCCACTGGTAATATAGAGACACCATTAGTAATATAGAGGAGCCACTGGTAATATAGAGGTACCATTAGTAATATAGAGGAGCCACTGGTAATATGGAGGGGCCACTGGTAATATAGAGGGCCGTTGGTAAAATAGAGGCACCATTGATAATGTATAGGTGCCATTAGCTATATAGAGGAGCCATTGGTAATATAGAAGTAAAATTGGTAATATAGAGGAGCCATTGGTAATATGGAGGCTCTATTGGTAATGTAGAGGTACCATTAGTAATATAGAGGAGCCACTGGTAATATAGAGGTACCATTAGTAATATAGAGGAGCCACTGGTAATATAGAGGTACCATTAGTAATATAGAGGAGCCACTGGTAATGTAGAGGATCCACTGGTAATATAGAGGCGCCACTGGTAATATAGAGGAGCCACTGCTTATGTAGAGGATCCACTGGTAATATAGAGGAGCCATTGGTATTTTAGGGGTGACATTAGTACTATAGAGGAACCACTTGTAATATAAAGGAGCCAATGGTAATGTAGAGGAGCCACTGCTAATATACAGGAGCCACTGCTAATATAGAGGAGCCACTGGTGATATAGAGGTGACATTAGTACTATAGAGGAGCCACTGGTAATATAGAGGGGCCGTTGGTAATATAGAGGAGCCACTGGTAATATAGAGGGGCCGTTGGTAATATAGAGGAGCCACTGGTAATATAGAGGAGCCACTGGTAATATAGAGGAGCCGTTGGTAAAATAGAGGCACCATTGATAATGTATAGGTGCCATTAGCTATATAGAGGAGCCATTGGTAATATAGAGGTGTCATTGGTAATATGGAGGCGCTATTGGTAATGTAGAGGTGTCATTGTTAATATAGAGAATCTATTGGTGAAATAGAGGAGCCATTGGTAATATAGAGGAGCCATTGGTAATATAGAGGAGCCATTGGTGAAATAGAGGAGCCAATGGTAATATAGAGGCAAAATTGTAATGTAAGGGTTCCATGGATAATTAAAGGTGCCATTGGTAATGTATAGTATTGATTCATTGAGCTGATTCCAGCAGTATTTCCACATTGCTGCTTATCTGATATCCCAGAACTGGAAACGTTATGGACCACAACCTGCAGAACAGCTCCATTCTTTGTGCAGTGGCCGAGTTGTATTACTGCAGCTCTGCCCTTATTCATGTGAATAGAAGCTGAGCTGTATTTTCGGCTGATACTCTAAGACTTAGAATGAAGTTACACTTTGCTCTTAGAGAATTACTTACAGTCTTGTATCTTGTCTGTCAGCGGGGGTCAGGCGGGACCACCCGGAGAAGTCCCAGCTAAGCAGAAGAGTTGGGTTTGTTGCAATGATTTGCATTTTTAGAGTCTGAAATCACAGGACCTTCCAACACAAGAGCGGGTTCACCTCCTTTTATGCCTGCGCTTACACATGGAGATTCGGTGGCGTGACCGCTTAATAAGTGGCGGCTGCGGCATCACAGTAACGTCTCCCCCTATCATCATCATCTCTATTTACAATCCCATTTCACTCCTGACAGAATCCTGTTAACACTTTAACCTCTCTGAGCGACAAATGATGCATCTCCCCGAATATTACCCCATCAGATGATAGAGGGAGAAAGCTACGACAACATTGTACAAAGCAATAGAGAAGCCGGAGACCATTACACTGAGGCAGCGCAGGATTTATCAGTCGCGACGCAGTCTATCAGGGGGGGAGGGGGGGCTCCCGCTCAATATCCTCTACTGGAGAGGGGAAGATCTCCACCTTCTGACAATAATCTTAAAGGAAAGTTCAAGTCAATATTAATAACATTGTAAATTGTTTAAAGGGGATGTCTAGGGTTACAAAAATTCTGTCTGTATAGAGAACAGTGGGGCACATTTACTTACCCGGTCCAGTCGCGATCCCGCGGCGCTTTGTCCGACGAGGATTCAGGTCTGCCGGGATTCACTAAGATTGTGCGCCCTATATCCTGCAGGTGTCGCTGCTGTGCCGAGGTCCGCCGGAGTTCACTTTCTTGTTCCCGGTGCATGTAAGTGCTGACTCAATTTCGTTTTTTAAATTCCGCGTTTTTTCCGAATCTGTCGGGTTGTGAGACGGCTACGCCCCCCCCGATCTCTGACGTGTGAAAGCCGGCGCCGATGCGCCACAATCCGATCGCGTGTGGCAAAATCCCGGGCAATTCGGCGCGAGGCGGAAATATTCAGGAAACCCGACGAAAGTGCACAATTTGGACCCTTAGTAAATGAGCCCCACTATGTACTATCTGCTCAGCTTCTCTTGCTTCATATCATGCTGCCTGCAGATAGGACACTATCTACAATCTCTACAAGCTTCTCCTGCTCTATAACATGTAACCTGCAGATAGGACACTATATATAATCCACTCTGCTCTGCTGCACTTTCTCTATACTGCCCACATGTAGGTCTCCAATACAATGTGAGAGCCTCCCCTGAAATAAGAGTCACCATTGTCCGGTACCGTCAATGTCAATGCAACCCCCCATGACATCAAAAGTGGCAACCATGACTATAAGACCCCTTCTATGGCCTCAAGACCACCACCCATTACCTTAAGATCCCCATCTATGATTTCAAAACTTTCAACTGTGATCCTGAGACTACGACCCATGACCTTTAGAGCAACACCCATAATCTCATGACTACAAGACTATCCCCCATGACACAAAACCTCAGGAATTAACATATGACCTCGGGTGAAGCCTAGTTCGTCTCCCGGGGTCAATTCTCTTCCCTTCTTCTGTATAATTCAATGTCTTGGTTGGACGGTATCTTCTGTACAACCTTCAGGTAGCACGTTCCTCCGGCTTTTCTTCTTGTTGCTCAATCATAAATTGTTACTCTAGCCTTTTATCTGTCTTATTAGGCTACCGGCTAATAGTTCTGTTTCATTCCATTCAGGAAATACATTTCTAGCGGCGGCTTTATCTGCACAGTATAGCTCTCGTAAAGAAATTGCCGGGAACATTTGACTTGAGCATTAGTGGCGGTAATCTCCGGTGCCAGGCGGCACATGGCAGGTATTAGGAGTCATTGTTACATGTTTACACTAATTAAATGGCCCAAAGCTCTTGTATCTCATCTGGTAATTAAAGTTTTAGCTTTGTGTCCTACATAATATACAAGTTTCATCTAATTAACTCAATGTATGCATCATCTAAGAGCCTGGAACGTCGTCCATCGCCCCCCAAATGTCAGACACCAACACTACAACCATCACGATGCAACTAGTGCCCGGAGAGAGGTCAATTCTGGCTAAACGAACACAAATTACAGGTCATAGTCAGTAATTATAGAACCCAACCACCAATACCCACCAATGTGGCTGCAATATTTAGAAATGGACCCAAGTGGTGCCAATATTCTCCACCATCAAGTTGTGTTTAAGAATGAGAATGTTGGAGTTGACTTCTTCTCCTCTTCAGCCGATACTTCTGGGAAAAGTAGTTGAATCACAATAAAATATGGATTTGGATAAAATTTGGACTCTCTTCCAGGAGCTCATAGGTACAATTTACTTCAGACTCCATCCAAAACTGGGGTAGATCCATTTAAGAGGTTGTTTGATAAAGAAACCCTCTTCTTGAAAGTGATCTACACTGGTGATCCATGGTCTTGCTTCTCTTTATCCTAAATTATAACATTTGGTGAACCCTGATCTGGTGTTAGGTATTCTCATCTTGGAATCAACCACCTTGGTTTGGTTTCACTTTATCCAAAATAGGTGGCCGTGCTTCCAATCAATTAAAACACCCCAACAGTCAGCAGGCCACTTCTTTTCATGGTGATCCATGGTCATGTTTCTCCTTATTTAATACCATCTACTATGGGGCCCCAGCTTAATTCCTTAGACTAACCCACTTAGTTGTCTTCTTTTGGTGAAACCAGCCACCCTTTAGTGATTCGGCTTCCCTTCCCCAACCACATTAATGATTGGTGGTCCAGGTTTGTCTTGTCTAAAATTACCCATTCCCCATCCATTAAATCAAATGCCCCTTGTGATCAGTGGTCCTTCTTTCCTTCCTTAGAGTCAACCACCTAATTCATGGCTTTCATTTCTTAAACTTAGTCCCCTTTGTAATCCATGGCCTAGGTTTCTTTTCTCCAAAATCAACTACGCTTAAAGTCTGTGGTGCAGATTCCCTTTCTACCGGCCACCAGTTGGCCAATAGTCCAGTTTCCACATCTCTGAATCCACTATTGCAGTGCAGACACAATGTAATATTCCATGTGGTCAATGGACGACCATGTCATGTATTGATGGGCTAAGTCACTATTGGATCTTCTCTTGGGGGGTGTTCAGAATTGTAGAATGGGTGAGTGTTCTTTACCATCTTATGTCTTATTAGACAACCTCAAAATGTTCCACTTTAAGAAGTAACTAGAAATTTATGGAGAAGTAGGAGGAGAATGTTGGGTTGTCTCTTTCCCTTACTAGGACACAACAAGGACTGTCTTGGTCTAGGTACAGAGTATGTTCCACCAAAGAAAAGTAATTTTCATTCCATGCATTACCCATGCTCCTTCAGGCTCTCATTAACATAGCCACGCCCATTATGATTCCTGTTCCACTTTTGCTTTACGAATATAAACTTGAAATAATTTGTAACATATTGTTTTCTGGATTATTTGTGGACGGATCTTCTTCTTGTGTCCTTTGCTGGAAAGGTAATTATGGTGTGATCATTAGTCCGCAGGATAAACATAATTAGCAGATAGTGGGGAAATATTCATTAGTCACTAATCATAAGTAAAATTTTTAATTTGTGCATAATGGAAAAAATTCTGCACAGATACAAAATACATAAACGTATTTTATGTTGTTACCAATGGAGGATACGTGGGAGTAGAGTGATGGGATTTAGGTTAATGGGGCTATTACAAAACATAAAAAGGCTGCCCACAGCCACCCGTCCACAGGTCATTTGTGGTATTACAGCACATCCATAAATCCATCAGTTAGTCTTAGGCACCCATGACGCTGTATTAGCTCACCATTGTCCCTCCTCAGACCATAGTTAGTAGGTGCTAACTACTACATACCAGGAAAGCCCCAAATGCCTTCCATACATCTTTGAGAATTGTGCATCCCGAATCCCATAATTTCCTCCCTGACAGCTGATATTGACCTCTGCTCTGTCCTTCTCTAGGGAAGTGGACATCTTCTGAAAGTAAATCCCAGAAAATCCCAATGAGTACTAGGAGCTAGCCCTGTGGCAATGAGCTACAAAGAGTGTTGTGGATTTCCCTAGTGGATGGAGCATAAAATGCTCTGTGACCCCCATTGATCGCAAAGATGGGCTTTAAAATGATTGTAGTGGTTAGTCCAGCATGAGAGGCTGTTCCATTCACTGTTACCGGACAGTTGAAGATGGCCAAGTATCTTCATCCAGGATTAGAGATGAGCAGACCCAATGGTTACGTTCAGGTTCGGCTGCCTGTCCCAGACATAATGCAGAACAAGCTGCCGAACAGCCAATCTGTCAAATGAAACGCTTAGCATTGGTGATCCATGGTTTTGCTTCCCTTTACCTAAAATCATACAATTTTATGAAACACGATTTTGTCCGCCCTTGTAAACTGGTGCTAGATGTTCTACAACCTTGATGATTGGTTTGGATTCACTTTTTCCAAAATAAGTGGCCATGTTTCCAAGCAAAAAACAGCTGAACACTCTAGCGTCAATTTGCCCGATTGGTTGTTTTGCTGCCAGTCTGGCATAATGTCCGTGTCAGGCGGACAAAGCCGAACCTTGACCCCTTCCATTGGGACTGCTCATCTCTATTCATTGGTACAAGGAAGACCCATGTTCTTAGGTTTGTGGATTTTCTCCTTTAAGTTGGCTGCTTTCGGTAAAGAGGTTGTTGGAGTTGAATAAAACCAGGCCCCACCAACCATAATCTTTTAGAACTGATCTCTCCCTGGACCAAAGGGCCACTGCAACCAATCAGGCTGCACCCCTGGTCCCTGTAGAGAAGGACACCCTGAACAGGAACAAACTGTCCGTAAATAGGGGATATGAGGTCAACATGAGCAAGGGTACAGCTTCTGTAGGTCTCGATGCCTTGCAGGTAGGTCCTCTATGGTGGATGGTCTCTTGGGTGTACGGTATTATGAACATAGGATAGCAGCGGCCCTCTAACCCATGGGTAGATGTCAGGGAGAGTTAAGATCGGCCATCAGATTGATTAAGGCCTAACCTCCAGAAAACCCTTATAAAAATACCTCATCAAACACAGGCAGTCACCAAAAGAAGAAGAAACTTCAAAGATTTAGTCTGTTTTATTGCAGCGGGTTTAGATTTCTGATATGAATTCTGTTTGATTTAGGAAGAAAGCGTTTCACTCATCTCATGGGGGAAAGGTCGCCCTAGATTCCCTGAGAGCCAGTGATGTGCCCACCTCCTCCCAGCTCTCCCTCCATTGTCTGTCCGACACAATTAGTTGCCGTGTGGCACGACACTCTTGTCGTTTCCGTCGGAGACCAGCAGGCTCAGTCTCCGGGAAGCCTTTGTTCTGGTTTCGACTGTAGGATGAGAAGAAAGTCCAGTAATTAGGACAATGGATTTCCTGCTCATTAAAGGGGAACCACTGCAACCGAGCGATGGACTGAACTTATCATATGTAAATGGAGAAGATTGATGCTGGTAACATTGTATCGACTGAGGGAATGAGCAGGTCAGGAAGAAGAAACTGTTACTACTCCATATGTTCTGTAATATTTATCAAATGTTCATGCAATATTATTATAAAATTCCCAGTGGATGATGGGATTTTCATTTTACCAAAATTTTGGGGGTCATAGCCATTCTGTTGCCCCAGACTCAATGTGGTGCCATGCAGGTTCCTATGCAAAAAGTGTTCAATCCGGTCAATTTATTAGAAACCACCGTGTATTGAAGTAGTTGCGTGATCATGATGGTGGAGGTAACTTACAATCAAGGCCATAAAATGGACTTAGGTGAGAGTTAAAGGGGTTTTTGCACAAAGCAAAGTTAGGCCCTATCCATGGGACCCCTCGTTTTTGCGTTCTGTTGGGGTCTCAACACTGAGACCCCTACTGATCAGCAAGTAAGGCCCTATCCCATACATAAAATGATGGCTAGGGATCAGCAGACCCAAACCACAATGTAAGGTGATGGCTAGGGATGAGTGGACCCAAACCACAATGTGAGGTGATGGCTAGGGATGAGGGGACCCAAACCACAATGTGAGGTGATGGCTAGGGATGAGGGGACCCAAACCACAATGTGAGGTGATGGCTAGGGATGAGCAGACCCAAACCACAATGTAAGGTGATGGCTAGGGATGAGTGGACCCAAACTGCAATGTGAGGTGATGGCTAGGGGTGAGGGGACCCAAACTGCAATGTAAGGTGATGGCTAGGGATGAGCAGACCCAAACTGCAATGTGAGGTGATGGCTAGGGATGAGGGGACCCAAACTGCAATGTGAGGTGATGGCTAGGGATGAGGGGACCCAAACCACAATGTGAGGTGATGGCTAGGGATGAGGGGACCCAAACCACAATGTAAGGAGATGGCTAGGGATGAGCAGACCCAAACCACAATGTGAGGTGATGGCTAGGGGTGAGGGGACCCAAACTGCAATGTGAGGTGATGGCTAGGGATGAGGGGACCCAAACCACAATGTGAGGTGATGGCTAGGGATGAGGGGACCCAAACCACAATGTAAGGAGATGGCTAGGGATGAGCAGACCCAAACCACAATGTGAGGTGATGGCTAGGGATGAGCAGACCCAAACCACAATGTAAGGTGATGGCTAGGGATGAGTGGACCCAAACTGCAATGTGAGGTGATGGCTAGGGGTGAGGGGACCCAAACTGCAATGTAAGGTGATGGCTAGGGATGAGCAGACCCAAACTGCAATGTGAGGTGATGGCTAGGGATGAGGGGACCCAAACTGCAATGTGAGGTGATGGCTAGGGATGAGGGGACCCAAACCACAATGTGAGGTGATGGCTGGGAATGAGGGGACCCAAACCACAATGTATGGTCATGGCTAGGGATGAGGGGACCCAAACCACAATGTAAGGTGATGGCTAGGGATGAGGGAACCCAAACTGCAATGTGAGGTGATGGCTAGGGATGAGCGGACCCAAACCACAATGTGAGGTGATGGCTAGGGGTGAGGGGACCCAAACTGCAATGTGAGGTGATGGCTAGGGATGAGGGGACCCAAACCACAATGTGAGGTGATGGCTAGGGATGAGGGGACCCAAACCACAATGTAAGGAGATGGCTAGGGATGAGCAGACCCAAACCACAATGTGAGGTGATGGCTAGGGATGAGTGGACCCAAACTGCAATGTGAGGTGATGGCTAGGGATGAGTGGACCCAAACTGCAATGTGAGGTGATGGCTAGGGATGAGGGGACCCAAACCACAATGTGAGGTGATGGTTAGGGATGAGGGGACCCAAACCACAATGTAAGGTGATGGCTAGGGATGAGCAGACCCAAACCACGATGTAAGGTGAACATCCTCAGTTAGATGGCGACACGCATGCTTAGGCGACAGCATTTGTCCAGGTGTGAGTGAGCATTAGGATTCAGCCAAACTCGAGTGAACCCCAACCTGAACAGGTCTTCACATCCCTAGGCGTCACCTTATAAGAGAAGAATAACCCTATAGGTCACTTTCCTCCAACCTACTTACAATTTTCAACCTTGATGAAAGATACACCCTCTGTGCCACCGTTATGACCACCCAAGTGCTTCAGGCGTCTAAAGACGAAGATCCACGAAAGGAGTTGGTAAGGGCTAGTAAAACATGGCGCCTTCTACTGGAAACACAACCAACCACACTTGTATGACAAGTTATATTTTGCAATAAGGGAGTTGCCCCCATATGCTGCTACCTTGGTCAATGACCCCTCTACCCAACGAGAAGGCTTCGGTATCACTAACAGCTCATTGTAGGTCAAGGTCTTGATACACATTAGGCACAGGAGTTTCGAGTTCTTCCTCTGGATACAGAAACTTTATACAATATTCAATAAAAATACAATATTTATAAGTCCATATAACTTAATTGGGATAAACTCACGAGGGGTGCACTTACTTTTGCCCTTATCCATTTCTGCAGTAATTTAGAGAGTGCTACCATAACGCCTGACAATTACCCTTCATCTAGAAGTCCATGGATAATTGCTACAATAAAGATATATGGCGCTAAGTAATTGGCGCGACAGGTAAACCTATGGCTGAAATGTTTATTTCCTGCAGTAATGCGACTCCGCTTTCTGGCTGTGACAGTCTGACCGTAATCTGCGCTGGAGCGGCGAGGCGGCCATCTTCAATATTTAATGGCTGCTTTTTAAGCCTCCATTAACTTGTTGTAAATAATTTCTGCAGCTGCTCCTCCGCAGAGGGAAATTTTTAAAAGTCAAACCAGCAGGAAAAGGTTAAAAGTGTTTGTGCGTCGACCTCACGGAAAGAAAAATACCTCTTCGGAGATTTTTCCTGCACTTGTTGCCCGGTTTAATTCTATAGGATGGAGCTGGCTATATATTTAGAGTGCGGACGTGCTCCGCTTTCCGTCTGAAAAAAGTAGTTATTCACCTGAGAAATGTCCTCACCCTGGAGAATATTTCTCTACCTTCTTCAGGGCTTAAAGGGACGGCGCAACTTTTAGGATCACTGCATTTTATTAATACATCGTATTAGTGGTTAAAGCTCAACTTCTCTGCTATAAAGCTCCAAATCTCCTGCAAAAGGGACCCATCACGTAGGTCTCATCCCCTTATAAAAGCCGCTGATATGATGATAAATTGGACGTTTATTTTTTAAAAATCCATCCAGCCATTCAAAAGATACAATGTCTAGAAGTTAACATGTGGATTATCTCATGCCGGCCAAGGGGCGGAGACATGACAACAGAGAGAGTAAAAGGTTACCGCCCACCGGCTAGTAGAAGCTAATTTACTTGTGAATTTCCAGGGGCCATAATTTCTGAATGGTTGGATATTTTTTTGGAAAATGGAGCAGCAAATTGATCAGGAACACAGAGTAAATTGCATGAGGTATGTAATTAAGTAATTTAGTGCTTAGTGGAAAGTCCCCTTTAAATGAACTTTATTGTTCATTTTAATTGATTTACATGAAGAAGATTTTGGTGACTTATTTTTAGGATAGAAAACCAGATCAGTGGGGCACCAGGGACCACCATCTATGGGCTTATATGTGTAGCTTTGGCAACGCAACTGCTCGGTTGATTGAAGCAGGAAAAGACACTGCCATGTATTATGTAGTGGTCATTTCTGATTACTGCAACTCAGATGCTTTTAAATGAATCGACGCTGTAGTACCCTTGCCCAGACCCTACACAGTGGATTTGCTTCTGTATAGTAAAGGAACAATACATTTTACATGGGTCTTCCAGCTGCATCTTCCGCTCTGTTACCCAATGGAAACTGCAATTATATGACTCCCATCAATCTGACTTGACCACATCAAAAAACAGAGAAAGGTTCCATAGCAAAAGAATTATCATAAAACTTATCGGAAACTTTGGTAATACATTGGACTTGTGTTGCTGACTCCTTTATCTATAACCAGGGATAAGCAAGTACATGGGAGTCAGGAGGAGGAGGAGGTCGATTTGTCCGAGGTTTGCTACAGAAATTGTGTATAATGAAGAGTTAATGGTGATGGATTCGGCTGCTCCAGTTTATTGTACATGATATATGTCCCTCCTTTATGAATCGCCCCGGGACGGCCGCGTTTTATCTGCCGCTGTATCATTCTCGCACGCCCTGTCCTATTATAAAGCGATGTACGAGCCCAACACATCCCATAAATGGAGCCATCAAGTCCTGGTTACACGACCACATTACAAATTTCAGCCCTCAAATTAGTCATTTCACAATGAAAGCGACAGAACAATGTGCAGGGAAGACAAAACTAATGTGAACATCTATGAATATCAGGACCAGAAGGAAGGAAACATCGAGCCGCAGAATAATAGTGATGATCCCGAACCAATACTGGAGAAATCTCCTCCAAATTATTAATATTCTGCAAGGTACAAATAGAGCTAATTGGAGAGAAATTGTTACTAATCATAAAAACTGTAAAGCCAGAGTAAAGAAATGATCAAGTGTCTATAAAAATATAACTATAATACTGCTCCCTATATACAGGAATATAACTACTATAATACTGCCCCCTATGTACAAGAATATAACTACTATAATACTGCCCCCTATGTACAAGAATATAACTACTATAATACTGCCCCCTATGTACAGGAATATAACTACTATAATACTGCCCCCTATGTACAGGAATATAACTTCTATAATACTGCCCCCTATATACAAAAATATAACTACTATAATACTGCTCCCTATGTACAAGAATATAACTACTATAATACTGCCCCCTTGTGTACAAGAATATAACTACTATAATACTGCCCCCTATGTACAGGAATATAACTACTATAATACTGCCCCCTATGTACAGGAATATAACTACTATAATACTGCCCCCTATGTACAAGAATATAACTACTATAATACTGCCCCCTATGTACAAGAATATAACTACTATAATACTGCCCACTATGTACAAGAATATAACTACTATAATACTGCTGCCTATGTACAAGAATATAATTACTATAATACTGCCCCTATGTACAAGAATATAACTACTATAATACTGCTGCCTATGTACAAGAATATAATTACTATAATACTGCCTCCTATGTACAAGAATATAACTACTATAATACTGCTGCCTATGTACAAGAATATAATTACTATAATACTGCCCCTATGTACAAGAATATAACTACTATAATACTGCTCCCTATGTACAAGAATATAACTACTATAATACTGCCCCCTATGTACAAGAATATAACTACTATAATACTGCCCCCTATGTACAAGAATATAACTACTATAATACTGCCCCCTATGTACAGGAATATAACTACTATAATACTGCCCCCTATGTACAAGAATATAACTACTATACTACTGCCCCCTATGTACAGGAATATAACTACTATAATACTGCCCCCTATGTACAAGAATATAACTACTATAATACTGCCCCCTATGTACAAGAATATAACTACTATAATACTGTCCCCAATGTACAAGAATATAACTACTATACTACTGCCCCCTATGTACAGGAATATAACTACTATAATACTGCCCCCTATGTACAAGAATATAACTACTATAATACTGCCCCCTATGTACAAGAATATAACTACTATAATACTGCCCCCTATGTACAAGAATATTACTACTATAATACTGCCCCCTATGTACAGGAATATAACTACTATAATACTGCCTCCTATGTACAGGAATATAACTACTATTATACTGCCCCTATGTACAAGAATATAACTACTATAATACTGCCCCCTATGTACAAGAATATAACTACTATAATACTGCTCCCTATGTACAAGAATATAACTACTATAATACTGCCCCCTCTGTACAGGAATATAAATAATATAATACTGCCCCCTATGTACAAGAATATAACTACTATAATACTGCCCCCTATGTACAAGAATATAACTACTATAATACTGCCCCCTATGTACAAGAATATAACTACTATAATACTGCCCCCTATGTACAAGAATATAACTACTATAATACTGCCCCCTATGTACAAGAATATAACTACTATAATACTGCCCCCTATGTACAGGAATATAACTACTATAATACTGCCCCCTATGTACAGGAATATAACTACTATAATACTGCCCCCTATGTACAGGAATATAACTACTATAATACTGCCTCCTATGTACAGGAATATAACTACTATTATACTGCCCCTATGTACAAGAATATAACTACTATAATACTGCCCCCTATGTACAAGAATATAACTACTATAATACTGCCCCCTAAGTACAAGAATATAACTACTATAATACTGCCTCCTATGTACAGGAATATAACTACTATAATACTGCCCCCTATGTACAAGAATATAACTACTATAATACTGCCTCCTATGTACAGGAATATAACTACTATAATACTGCCCCCTATGTACAAGAATATAACTACTATAATACTGCCCCCTATGTACAGGAATATGACTACTATAATACTGCCCCTATGTATAGGAATATAACTACTATAATACTGACCCCTATGTACAAGACTATAACTACTATAATACTGCCCCTTATGTACAGGAATATAACTACTATAATACTGCCCCTATGTTCAAGAATATAACTACTATAATACTGCCCCCTATGTACAAGAATATAACTACTATAATACTGCCCCCTATGTACAAGAATATAAGTACTATAATACTGCCCCTATGTACAGGAATATAACTACTATAATACTGCCCCCTATGTTCAAGAATATAACTACTATAATACTGCCCCCTATGTACAGGAATATAACTACTATAATACTGCCCCCTATGTACAAGAATATAACTAGTATAATACTGCCCCCTATGTGCAAGAATATAACTACTATAATACTGCCCCCTATGTACAAGAATATAACTACTATAAAACTGCCCCCTATGTATAGGAATATAACTACTATAATACTGCCCCCTATGTACAAGACTATAACTACTATAATACTGCCCCCTATGTACAGGAATATAACTACTATCATACTGCCCTCTATGTACAAGAATAAAACTACTATAATACTGCCCCTATGTACAAGAATATAACTACTATAATACTGCTCCCTATGTACAGGAATATAACTACTATAATACTGCCCCTATGTACAGGAATATAACTACTATAATACTGCCCCCTATGTACAAGAATATAACTACTATAATACTGCCCCCTATGTACAAGAATATAACTACTATAATACTGTCCCCTATCTACAGGAATATAACTACTATAATACTGCCCCCTATGTACAAGACTATAACTACTATAATACTGCCCCCTATGTACAGGAATATAACTACTATAATACTGCCCCTATGTACAGGAATATAACTACCATAATACTGCCCCCTATGTACAAGACTATAACTTCTATAATACTGCCCGCTATGTACAGGAATATAACTACTATAATACTGCCCCTGTGTTCAAGAATATAACTACTATAATACTGCCCCCTATGTACAAGAATATAACTACTATAATACTGCCCCCTATGTACAAGAATATAACTACTATAATACTGCCCCTATGTACAGGAATATAACTACTATAATACTGCCCCCTATGTACAAGACTATAACTACTATAATACTGCCCCCTATGTACAGGAATATAACTACTATAATACTGCCCCCTATGTACAAGAATATAACTACTATAATACTAAACCTATGTACAGGAATATAACTACTATAATACTGCCCCCTATGTTCAAGAATATAACTACTATAATACTGCCCCCTATGTACAAGAATACAACTACTATAATACTGCCCCCTATGTACAGGAATATAACTACTATAATACTGCCCCTATGTTCAAGAATTTAACTACCATAATATTGCCCCCTTTGTACAAGAATATAACTACTATAATACTGCCCCCTATGTACAAGAATATAACTACTATAAAACTGCCCCCTATGTACAGGAATATAACTACTATAATACTGCCCCCTATGTACAAGACTATAACTACTATAATACTGCCCCCTATGTACAGGAATATAACTACTATAATACTGCCCTCTATGTATAAGAATATAACTACTATAATACTGCCCCTATGTACAAGAATATAACTACTATAATACTGCTCCCTATGTACAGGAATATAACTACTATAATACTGCCCCTATGTACAGGAATATAACTACTATAATACTGCCCCCTATGTACAAGACTATAACTTCTATAATACTGCCCGCTATGTACAGGAATATAACTACTATAATACTGCCCCTGTGTTCAAGAATATAACTACTATAATACTGCCCCCTATGTACAAGAATATAACTACTATAATACTGCCCCCTATGTACAAGAATATAACTACTATAATACTGCCCCTATGTACAGGAATATAACTACTATAATACTGCCCCCTATGTACAAGACTATAACTACTATAATACTGCCCCCTATGTACAGGAATATAACTACTATAATACTGCCCCCTATGTACAAGAATATAACTACTATAATACTGCCCCTATGTACAGGAATATAACTACTATAATAGTGCCCCCTATGTTCAAGAATATAACTACTATAATACTGCCCCCTATGTACAAGAATACAACTACTATAATACTGCCCCCTATGTACAAGAATATAACTACTATACTACTGCCTTCTATGTACAAGAATATAACTACTATAATACTGCCCCTATGTTCAAGAATATAACTACTATAATACTGCCCCCTATGTACAAGAATATAACTACTATAATACTGCCCCCTATGTACAAGAATATAACTACTATAATACTGCCCCCTATGTACAAGAATATAACTACTATAATACTGCCCCCTATGTACAAGAATATAACTACTATAATACTGCCCCCTATGTACAAGAATATAACTACTATAATACTGCCCCCTATGTACACGAATACAACTAATATAATACTGCCCCCTATGTACAAGAATATAACTACTATAATACTGCCCCTATGTACAAGAATATAACTACTATAAAACTGCCCCCTATGTACAGGAATATAACTACTATAATACTGCCCCCTATGTACAAGAATATAACTACTATAATACTGCCCCCTATGTACAGGAATATAACTACTAAAATACTGCCCCCTGTGTACAACAATATAACTACTATAATACTGCCCCCTATGTACAGGAATATAACTACTATAATACTGCCCCTATGTTCAAGAATATAACTACTATAATACTGCCCCTATGTTCAAGAATATAACTACTATAATACTGCTCCCTATGTACAGGAATATAACTACTATAATACGGTCCCCTATGTACAGGAATATAACTACTATAATACTGCCCCTTATGTACAGGAATATAACTACTATAATACTGCCCCCTATGTACAAGAATATTACTACTATAATACTGCCCCCTATGTACAGGAATATAACTACTATAATACTGCTCCCTATGTACAGGAATATAACTACTATAATACTGTCCTCTATGTACAAGAATATAACTACTATAATACTGCCCCCTATGTACAGGAATATAACTACTATAATACTGTCCCCTATGTACAAGAATGTAACTACTATAATACTGCCCTCTATGTACAGGAATATAACTACTATAATACTGCTCCTATGTACAAGAATATAACTACTGTAATACTGCCTCCTATGTACAAGAATATAACTACTATAATACTGCTCCCTATGTACAGGAATATAACTACTATAATACGGTCCCCTATGTACAGGAATATAACTACTATAATACTGCCCCTTATGTACAGGAATATAACTACTATAATACTGCCCCCTATGTACAAGAATATTACTACTATAATACTGCCCCCTATGTACAGGAATATAACTACTATAATACTGCTCCCTATGTACAGGAATATAACTACTATAATACTGTCCTCTATGTACAAGAATATAACTACTATAATACTGCCCCCTATGTACAGGAATATAACTACTATAATACTGTCCTCTATGTACAAGAATATAACTACTATAATACTGCTCCCTATGTACAGGAATATAACTACTATAATACGGTCCCCTATGTACAGGAATATAACTACTATAATACTGCCCTCTATGTACAGGAATATAACTACTATAATACTGCTCCTATGTACAAGAATATAACTACTATAATACTGCCCCCTATGTACAGGAATATAACTACTATAATACTGCCCCCTATGTACAAGAATATAACTACTATAATACTGCCTCCTATGTACAAGAATATAACTACTATAATACTGCCCCCTATGTACAGGAGTATAACTACTATAATACTGTCCCCTATGTACAGGAATATAACTACTATAATACTGCCCCCTATGTATAGGAGTATAACTACTATAATACTGTCCCCTATGTACAGGAATATAACTACTATAATACTGCCCCCTATGTACAAGAATATAACTACTATAATACTGCCCCTATGTACAGGGATATAACTGCTATAATACTGCCCCCTATGTACAAGAATATAACTACTATAATACTGCCCCCTATGTACAGGAATATAACTACTATAATACTGCCCCCTATGTACAGGAATATAACTACTGTAATACTGCTCATCTGTATTGCTGTGGTATGAAGACATCTTCTAGATCACACATTACAGGTATATTATGGATTTTTATTAGCAGACAGGTTCCAATAATTGAGTTTAAAAAAATAACAATGGAGAGGAGAGCTCCGCACATTTCAACAAGAAAATTATAATGAAAAATAAATAATTGAAGAAACGGCCACTTTAAATATCATCTGCCAAGAAAAAGAAAGTTTGTTCCGTCCTCACAATATCAGAGATGGTGGTGACAAGAAATGGCTGATCTGCTCCGAATCCTAAAGGTTTGGGTTATAATAGATGCAGGTTTCCTCACTAACAATATAAGGGCACAAATCATTACTTACAACTGACTAGCAACACACCAGGGGGGAAAGATAATGAGGCACAATGGGAGCACAGAATCACACAATCTTTTATATAGGGGCAGTATTATAGTAGTTATATTCTTGTACATAGGGGGCAGTATTATAGTAGTTATATTACTGTACATAGGGGGCAGTATTATAGTAGTTATATTCTTGTACATAGGGGGCAGTATTATAGTAGTTATATTCCTGTACATAGGGGGCAGTATTATAGTAGTTATATTCTTGTACATAGGGAGAAGTATTATAGTCGTTATATTCCTGTACATAGGGGCAGTATTATAGTAGTTATATTCTTGTACATAGGGGGCAGTATTATAGTAGTTATATTCTTGTACATAGGGGGCAGTATTATAGTAGTTATATTCTTGTACATAGGGGGAAGTATTATAGTAGTTATATTCCTGTACATAGGAGGCAGTATTTTAGTAGTTATATTCTTGTACATAGGAGCAGTATTATAGTAGTTATATTCTTGTACATAGGGGCAGTATTATAGTAGTTATATTCCTGTACATAGGGGGCAGTATTATAGTAGATATATTCCTGTACATAGGGGGCAGTATTATAGTAGTTATATTCCTGTACATAGGGGGCAGTATTATAGTAGTTATATTCTTGTACATAGGGGGCAGTATTATAGCAATTAAATTCTTGTACATAGGGGGCAGTATTATAGTAGTTATATTCTTGTACATAGGGGCAGTATTATAGTAGTTATATTCTTGTACATAGGGGGCAGTATTATAGTAGTTATATTCTTGTACATAGGGGCAGTATTATAGTAGTTATATTCTTGTACATAGGGGGCAGTATTATAGTAGTTATATTCCTGTACATAGGGGGCAGTATTATAGTAGTTATATTCTTGTACATAGGAGGCAGTATTATAGTAGTTATATTCCTGTACATAGGGGACAGTATTATAGTAGTTATATTCTTGTACATAGGGGGCAGTATTATAGTAGTTATATTCCTGTACATAGGAGGCAGTATTATAGTAGTTATATTCCTGTACATAGAGGGCAGTATTATAGTAGTTATATTCCTGTACATAGGGGGCAGTATTATAGTAGTTATATTCTTGTACATAGGGGGCAGTATTATAGTAGTTATATTCTTGTACATAGGGGGCAGTAATATAGTAGTTATATTCTTGTACATAGGGGGCAGTATTATAGTAGTTATATTCTTGTACATAGCGGGCAGTATTATAGTAGTTATATTCCTGTACATTGGGGGCAGTATTATAGTAGTTATATTCCTGTACATAGGGGGCAGTATTATAGTAGTTATATTCCTGTACATAGCGGGCAGTATTATAGTAGTTATATTCCTGTACATAGGGGGCAGTATTATAGTAGTTATATTCCTGTACATGGGGGCAGTATTATAGTAGTTATATTCTTGTACATAGGGGGCAGTATTATAGTAGTTATATTCCTGTACATAGGGGGCAGTATTATAGTAGTTATATTCTTGTACATAGGGGGCAGTATTATAGTAGTTATATTCCTGTACATAGGGGGCAGAATTATAGTAGTTATATTCTTGTACATAGGGGGCAGTATTATAGTAGGTATATTCCTGTACATAGAGGGCAGTATTATAGCAGTTATAATCCTGTACATAGGGGGCAGTATTATAGCAGTTATATTCCTGTACATAGGGGGCAGTATTATAGTAGTTATATTCTTGTACATAGGGGGCAGTATTATAGTAGTTATATTTTTGTACATAGGGGGCAGTATTATAGTAGTTATATTCTTGTACATAGGGGGCAGTATTATAGTAGTTATATTCCTGTACATAGGGGGCAGTATTATAGTAGTTATATTCTTGTACATAGGGGGCAGTATTATAGTAGTTATATTCTTGTACATAGGGGGCAGTATTATAGTAGTTATATTCTTGTACATAGGGGGCAGTATTATAGTAGTTATATTCTTGTACATAGGGAGCAGTATTATAGTAGTTATATACCTGTACATAGGGGGCAGTATTATAGTAGTTATATTCTTGTACATAGGGGGCAGTATTATAGTAGTTATATTCTTGTACATAGGGGGCAATATTATAGTAGTTATATTCTTGTACATAGGAGGCAGTATTATAGTAGTTATATTCCTGTACATAGGGGGCAGTATTATAGTAGTTATATACCTGTACATAGGGGGCAGTATTATATTAGTTATATTCCTGTACATAGGATGCAGTATTATAGTAGTTATATTCCTGTACATAGGGGACAGTATTATAGTAGTTATATTCTTGTACATAGGGGGCAGTATTATAGTAGTTATATTCCTGTACATAGGAGGCAGTATTATAGTAGTTATATTCCTGTACATAGAGGGCAGTATTATAGTAGTTATATTCCTGTACATAGGGGGCAGTATTATAGTAGTTATATTCTTGTACATAGGGGGCAGTATTATAGTAGTTATATTCTTGTACATAGGGGGCAGTATTATAGTAGTTATATTCTTGTACATAGGGGGCAGTAATATAGTAGTTATATTCTTGTACATAGGGGGCAGTATTATAGTAGTTATATTCTTGTACATAGCGGGCAGTATTATAGTAGTTATATTCCTGTACATAGGGGGCAGTATTATAGTCGTTATATTCTTGTACATAGGGGGCAGTATTATAGTAGTTATATTCCTGTACATAGGGGGCAGTATTATAGTAGTTATATTCTTGTACATAGGGGGCAGTATTATAGTAGTTATATTCCTGTACATAGGGGGCAGTATTATAGTAGTTATATTCTTGTACATAGGGGGCAGTATTATAGTAGGTATATTCCTGTACATAGAGGGCAGTATTATAGCAGTTATAATCCTGTACATAGGGGGCAGTATTATAGCAGTTATATTCCTGTACATAGGGGGCAGTATTATAGTAGTTATATTCTTGTACATAGGGGGCAGTATTATAGTAGTTATATTCTTGTACATAGGGGGCAGTATTATAGTAGTTATATTCTTGTACATAGGGGGCAGTATTATAGTAGTTATATTCCTGTACATAGGGGGCAGTATTATAGTAGTTATATTCTTGTACATAGGGGGCAGTATTATAGTAGTTATATTCTTGTACATAGGGGGCAGTATTATAGTAGTTATATTCTTGTACATAGGGGGCAGTATTATAGTAGTTATATTCTTGTACATAGGGAGCAGTATTATAGTAGTTATATACCTGTACATAGGGGGCAGTATTATAGTAGTTATATTCTTGTACATAGGGGGCAGTATTATAGTAGTTATATTCTTGTACATAGGGGGCAATATTATAGTAGTTATATTCTTGTACATAGGGGGCAATATTATAGTAGTTATATTCTTGTACATAGGAGGCAGTATTATAGTAGTTATATTCCTGTACATAGGGGGCAGTATTATAGTAGTTATATACCTGTACATAGGGGGCAGTATTATATTAGTTATATTCCTGTACATAGGATGCAGTATTATAGTAGTTATATTCTTGTACATAGGGGGCAGTATTATAGTAGTTATATTCTTGTACATAGGAGGCAGTATTATAGTAGTTATATTCCTGTACATAGGGGGCAGTATTATAGTAGTTATATTCCTATACATAGGGGGCAGTATTATAGTAGTTATATTCCTGTACATAGGGGGAAGTATTATAGTAGTTATATTCCTGTACATAGGGGGCAGTATTATAGTAGTTATATTCCTGTACATAGGGGGCAGTATTATAGTAGTTATATTCTTGTACATAGGGGGCAGTATTATAGTAGTTATATTCTTGTACATAGGGGGCAGTATTATAGTAGTTATATTCCTGTACATAGTGGGCAGTATTATAGTAGTTATATTCTTGTACATAGGGGGCAGTATTATAGTAGTTATATTCCTGTACATAGGGGGCAGTATTATAGTAGTAATATTCTTGTACATAGGGGGCAGTATTATAGTAGTTATATTCCTGTACATAGGGGGCAGTATTATAGTAGTTATATTCTTGTACATAGGGGGCAGTATTATAGTAGTTATATTCCTGTACATAGGGGGCAGTATTATAGTAGTTATATTCTTGTACATAGGGGGCAGTATTATAGTATTTATATTCCTGTACATAGGGTGCAGTATTATAGTAGTAATATTCTTGTACATAGGGGGCAGTATTATAGTAGTTATATTTTTGTACATAGGGGGCAGTATTATAGTAGTTATATTCCTGTACATAGGGGGCAGTATTATAGTAGTTATATTCCTGTACATAGGGGGCAGTATTATAGTAGTTATATTCCTGTACATAGAGGACAGTATTATAGTAGTTATATTCTTGTACATAGGGGGCAGTATTATAGTAGTTATTTCCCTGTACATAGGGGGCAGTATTATAGTAGTTATATTCCTGTACATAGGGGGCAGTATTATAGTAGTTATATTCTTGTACATAGGGGGCAGTATTATAGTAGTTATATTCCTGTACATAGAGGACAGTATTATAGTAGTTATATTCTTGTACATAGGGGGCAGTATTATAGTAGTTATTTCCCTGTACATAGGGGGCAGTATTATAGTAGTTATATTCCTGTACATAGGGGGCAGTATTATAGTAGTTATATTCTTGTACATAGGGGGCAGTATTATAGTAGTTATATTCCTGTACATAGAGGACAGTATTATAGTAGTTATATTCTTGTACATAGGGGGCAGTATTATAGTAGTTATATTCTTGTACATAGGGGGCAGTATTATAGTAGTTATATTCCTGTACATAGGGGACAGTATTATAGTAGTTATATTCCTGTACATAGGGGGCAGTATTATAGTAGTTATATTCTTGTACATAGGGGCAGTATTATAGTAATTATATTCTTGTACATAGGGGGTAGTATTATAGTAGTTATATTCCTGTACATAGGGGGCAGTATTATAGTAGTTATATTCCTGTACATAGGGGGCAGTATTATAGTAGTTATATTCTTGTACATAGGGGGCAGTATTATAGTAGTTATATTCCTGTACATAGAGGACAGTATTATAGTAGTTATATTCTTGTACATAGGGGCAGTATTATAGTAGTTATATAGTTTATTCTCATATATATGTTAGTCCTCCTATTGTGTTGTATTCAGCTCCTTCTCATTCCCTGTACCTGCGGTATGTTGTGATTATGATGTGGCGGTAATATTATGTAGCGGGTCTGTGTAATGTGTTGCTCTTGCCTTGGTTATAATTGTGATTTCTATCTTGTGATGTGGAGAGGAGATCATTCTGGAGGCTCATTCATAAATCTCATGGTTGATAGAAGGTAATTGTAGGAAATGGCTCTTTAGTCAGATTAGACCCCGATAAGAAGCCATCAGGATGTGGAGAGGGGCTCAATCACAGGGAGAGCGCTGCACTTACTGCTGTATGATGGGTGACCACCTATAGTACATAGGGCAGAAAACATGACAAACACGTCGTCGCTGCTCCAGCCAATCATCTCATCCCATTAATATAATCCCCCCCATCCCCTGGGAATAATAATCCTACAGATTGCAGTCATCACCATAATCTGATAAATGATGAGACATAAATGTAGATTGTGCTACACCCTTAGACTAGACACAGATGTAGCAGAGCTGAGTTTGTTACCTGTGCAGGTTGTTTATTCTCATTCAAATACAGGCAAATTATTCCTTAAAGGCAACTTCTTTTATGTTGCATCATTCTAATTACAGCTGAGGTTCTGCTACATTTGTATCCGTGTTGTATTACTTTACACCGTTTGTTCTCTCCCATTGAATACAAGTTACTGCACCGATACATTGTGACAAAACAGAAGCCTGGAAAGATTTCTTTCTTGTCTTGATTTTTAGCTTTCAGTGGATTTGACTAGACCGAATACAATTGTAACAAAATCTCAGCTGCGAGAAAGTTTTTAATCAAATAGTAGATTTAGAAGGATTTTTTTTTCTTACAGCAAGCAGAGATGGTGAGAATGTGGAGGGATTGAGAGATACAGTATTTTGGTCTTATACCAGTTTGGACTTAGTTATTTGGGGAGTTGGACCCCCGGACAATGAATTCCATAAATATTTATAAAAACTAAAATCTTTCATAAATAATAACACGAGAACTGTGCAGTAACACATTGGGCTCTGCTACATCTGACGTTATGCTGTATTTTACCGCTCCCTATTACATATTCCATCCTCACCGCCCGGAGACCAGGCGCTTGTCATGTACCAGAATATTTGGTGATGATAAACTCCAGCTATGGTAAGGGGGAGCCCCGGGACCACCCTCCCTGTCACTATAAGTAATCGGCGGAGGCCTCCGGGGGGCAGTATACTCACCGCTATTTAAGCAGAACCAGAGGTGACAGTAGATCTTGTTGGACTCGAGCTCCTGACAGTCTTATTAAGACCATCATTCCTGCCTGACAGGGGCACCCACGTACCTTACAGGGATGCGGGATTAACCCTTGTGTTACCTTACACTGTACATGGAGCTCAAAGGGGTGGCGGGTGTGATGGGAAGGGGGCACATATTTATGGCACATACAGGGCACTGTTATAATACCGCCTGACCCCCAACCTGCTGCCACCTGCTGGATGCAGAGAGAATTGTTCTCGCTTTACCAGATTAGAAGTATTATTGCTCTATAATGAAAAGATTTCCAAAATGATCGTAAACTTTGACTCCTCACTTATTTCAATATCTCTACTTGCTGTCAGAGAACGAGAACATTCCTATAACTAATGGGACCACCCATTCCTATAAATAATGGGACCACCCATTCCTATAAATAATGGGACCACATATTCCTATAAATAATGGGACCATCACTTATTTCTATAAATAATGGGACCGCCCATTCCTAAAACTAATGGGACCACCCATTCCTATAAATAGTGGAACCACCCATTCCTATAAATAATGGGACCACATATTGCTATAAATAATGGGACCATCACTTATTTCTATAAATAGTGGGACCACCCATTCCTATAACTAATGGGACCACCCATTCCTATAAATAGTGGGACCACCCATTCCTATAAATAGTGGGACCACCCATTCCTATAAATAATGGGACCATCACTTATTTCTATAAATAATGGGACCATCCATTCCTATAACTAATGGGACCACCCATTCCTATAAATAATGGTACCACCCATTCCTATAACTAATGGGACCACCCATTCCTATAAATAGTGGGACCACCCATTCCTTTAAATAATGGGACCACATATTCCTATAAATAATGGGACCATCACTTATTTCTATAAATAATGGGACCATCCATTCCTATAACTAATGGGACCACCCATTCCTATAAATAATGGTACCACCCATTCCTATAACTAATGGGACCACCCATTCCTATAAATAGTGGGACCACCCATTCCTTTAAATAATGGGACCACATATTCCTATAAATAATGGGACCATCACTTATTTCTATAAATAATGGGACCATCCATTCCTATAACTAATGGGACCACCCATTCCTATAAATAATGGTACCACCCATTCCTATAACTAATGGGACCACCCATTCCTATAAATAGTGGGACCACCCATTCCTATAAATAGTGGGACCACCCATTCCTATAAATAATGGGACCACATATTCCTATAACTAATGGGACCACCTATTCCTATAAATAATGGGACCACCCATTCCTATAAATAGTGGGATCACCCATTCCTATAAATAGTGGGATCACCCATTCCTATAAAAAGTGGGATCACCCATTCCTATAAAAAGTGGGACCACCCATTCCTATAAATAAAGAGACCACCCATTCCTATAAATAGTGGGACCACCCATTCCTATAAATAATGGGACCACATATTCCTATAACTAATGGGACCACCCATTCCTATAACTAATGGGACCACCCATTCCCATAACTAATGGGACCACCCATTCCCATATATAGTGGGACCACCCATTCCTATAACTAATGGGACCATCCATTCCTATAAATAATGGGACCACCCATTCCCATATATAGTGGGACCACCCATTCCTATAAATAGTGGGACCACCCATTCCCGTATATAGTGGGACCACCCATTCCTATAACTAATGGGACCACCCATTCCTATAAATAATGGTACCACCCATTCCTATAACTAATGGGACCACCCATTCCTATAAATAGTGGGACCACCCATTCCTATAAATAGTGGGACCACCCATTCCTATAAATAATGGGACCACATATTCCTATAACTAATGGGACCACCTATTCCTATAAATAATGGGACCACCCATTCCTATAAATAGTGGGATCACCCATTCCTATAAATAGTGGGATCACCCATTCCTATAAAAAGTGGGATCACCCATTCCTATAAAAAGTGGGACCACCCATTCCTATAAATAAAGAGACCACCCATTCCTATAAATAGTGGGACCACCCATTCCTATAAATAATGGGACCACATATTCCTATAACTAATGGGACCACCCATTCCTATAACTAATGGGACCACCCATTCCCATAACTAATGGGACCACCCATTCCCATATATAGTGGGACCACCCATTCCTATAACTAATGGGACCATCCATTCCTATAAATAATGGGACCACCCATTCCCATATATAGTGGGACCACCCATTCCTATAAATAGTGGGACCACCCATTCCCGTATATAGTGGGACCACCCATTCCTATAAATAGTGGGACCACCCATTCCCGTATATAGTGGGACCACCCATTCCTATAAAAAGTGGGATCACCCATTCCTATAAAAAGTGAGATCACCCATTCCTATAAATAAAGAGACCACCTATTCCTATAAATATTGGGACCACCCATTCCTATAAATAAAGAGACCACCTATTCCTATAAATATTGGGACCACCCATTCCTATAAATAAAGAGACCACCTATTCCTATAAATAGTGGGGCCACCCATTCTGATAGTGAAAGCATCTAAACATATTCCACAAAGACCTGAAACTTCTCACAGCTGAAGGTTTGGTTTATTCCAGGATCAAAATATTGCACTTTAGGCTGATACACTGAAACGAACACTCAGGACAGGAGGCAAATTTGTGTAGTTGGTTTGTTTATCTTAGTAGATTGGACACTTTGGGGGCTTCGGTTTCTTAGTGTATCTGGTGGGTCACTTATGAAAAGTCACAGTCTGCAGCGAGTGCGCAGATACGGGGACAGCAATGCCCACTTTCCAGTGATAGAGATATAAAGATGGTGAAATGGTACAAATTGCTACAATGTAGACACCAGACTGGAGCCTTTCCCTTTCCGGACATCAGAAATCTCAGATCCGGTCCGTTTCGTGTTTGTGGCGCGTTCCTTCTATGTGATCGTGATAAATACGGACGCCAGGCGGGTGACATCCACTTGTGGTTGGTATTTGCCAATCATGTGACCCTTCAAGGTTTGGGATAAGACCGGATGCGGCACGGATGGCGCCCTGAGCGTTCTTGCATACGTGCGGCTGCTTGCTCAGCTCGGGTTTAGGTAAAGGGCCCCAGCGAGCGAGCACAGCGCCCCCTCCCCTGTCCCGGGGTCTTCTCACCATAATTACTCAGGTCGCCTTCGGGTCAATTAATCTCGTTCTCCACGACCCCGACCTCGGCAGTGAGTAACCGCAGCGTCCGGCCCGCTCCGCTCCTCATCAGTCACTTTGTCAGGTTGGATGCAGTGAACTCGTTAAAAGCCGTCACCTCCTCTACCATCAGCAGAGCGAGGGGCTAATGAGGTGGGGAGACCACCATGGCCGCAGCTACTCAGGGTCCACCGGTACAGTATATATATGAAGTGTCCGGACCCCCTCCCCCACCCCCCCTCCCCCACCACCACTCTGTATTAGCAGATGTGCTGCGCCCTGATCCAACTGCATTTGCTTAATGAAGCGTCGGACGTAATGAAGTTGTTTACAGATTTTGCGCTGCGTGGGAGAGCGGAGCCTCGTTCTATCGACCGCGCATAAAAGAAAATCCAGCACGGGAAGGGTTAACAGCACGATGGAGATGAGGCGAACACAAGAGCCTGACCTGGACGCGGTCACAAGAACCGACTGAGTGGAGTGTTTCACTGGTTTATTAAGTTCTCTGTCTTAAAGGGGTTGGCCACCTTTCCTTAAATCTCCTCCATTAGACACATCTGTGCATGTACCTGGGTCTTTACCTCCTATAGCTTCAGCCTCTCCCCGTGCTGCACTCTGCATATATACAGCTTCCTCTCTCTCACTTCTCTAGGCCGTCCTCATGGCGTCTCCCATTGTGTCTCTCTCACTCACTGTCCAGGAGGAAGCTGGATGAGTTATAACTCTCCCACTGCAGCTCCTCCTATCCATCAAAGTTCAGACATGTAAACAAAGAATCACGGAGGGTCCACACAGCACAAAAGTAAGTAGCAGGACTGCTGAATCACTTGATGAACATTTGGCTTATCCACAAGGCAGTAAAGGCACTATGGCAATTTATGTAAAAGGGTGGCCAGCCCCTGTGCAGGCTCCCAATTCCTACATCGCACCTTGGGTCATGGAACATCACCCCCTCTTATGTTACAAGTGATACCCCTGGAAAACCCCTTAAGATACAGTGAGACACAGAATAGGTAAGTATTACTTGACTGGTAAATCCAATAGTATTATGGATTCTGCCTCCCGTGATTGGACACAGGGGTCATGTGACCACAACCAAGTGATAAACAAGGAACCAGAGGATTGAAAAAAGGAGCCGGAGAGGGGTCAGTACTTGGTAGATTTCTTGCCCTGCCCCCACTACGGCCGTTCAGTATAACTGGAAAATCCCTTTAACATTTTCTGTAACAATTTTTACTACCATTTAGTTGTTAAGTTAAACTCTGCAGCATTTATGACATTTATGGCGACATTGCTGCAGTCAAATCCGTGTCTGGGTTTTCATTCTTCTCACATGTTCCTCCACATCTGCAGCTGAGGCCACGCGGTGGAGGGATGAAGGTCCGGCGCGGTGCCTGGAGACGTCGCCCGCTCCGCCTGAAACACCTGTCACTCCCCGTCCGGAATATCAGATCACAAGACGCGTTGTGTCCAATTTAGCATCAGAACAGATGGCGGCCCCCGGACCACCAGCCAGAGGACAGCACCGGCCTCACCTGCCGCTCCGATGTGTTAATCATGATTCATGGTGATTGGTTTTCACATATTTGATCCAAAACCTTTGTCGGAGTAAAAATGATTTTGCCAAGTGCAGAGGAATCAGTCAGTGAGACCATACGGACTGCAGGCAGGGTGATTGTTCCTGGAGAGATGTGTAGTCAGACAGTGGCAGCAGGACTGTGCTATATGTATTGATATTCCAGGAGTGTAGCTTTTCCAAGTGCACAGGGGGGGTAGTCCTCACACTGCTGTGCTCTGCCCTCTCTGCAGCCAGTGTTAGGTAATAGTCTTATTGAAGATCTGTGTAATCAGATGTTTGTGTATGCTGTTAGTAGCAGCAAGATTGTGATATATGAATTTATATTCCAGAATTGCAGCTTCTCCAAATGCATTGTGGTCCTGTCCTCGCACTGCTGTGCTCTCTGCAGCCAGTGTCCCAGGATAGATGTGTAAGCAGACCTTCGGGTAAGTTGTAGCAGCAGCACTGTGCAATGTCTCTGATTCGCCTCTATCTCTACACTTAGTAGACATCTTGTAGATGTTCGTGGTCCTTGACCCTTCCATGCTCCGCACTGACGTTGAGCTCTATGTGAGAGATCACTTGGGTTTTGTGCCTCCTATTAGTTCCCTTTTAGTGTGTCCCTCGCTGAGGATCTTCCCTGCTCCAGCATCTTCCAGGTTAATGAATGGAAATTAAATCCGCGCAGCATTCGGCCAACTCAATGTCATCTGAAGTTAATAAAAAGAAAATCCACCCTGTCCGTTTCTTCCTGCTACATTTCAGGCACTTAAACGATTTGATGGACTCGTAATGTGAAGGTCGGACTCCAGTTACAATCTGTTTCGCTTCCTCGGTTTGAGCTCAGAAGAGAAGTTTTAGGGACGGAGCCAATAATGCACAGAGATTTAATAAAGTCCCAATTTGGGTGAGAACTAAGGAGGTGATTGGGATTATTGCTCCATCAGAGAAGTCAGACTTCTAGTCTCTCATATGATGGGACGTCGACAAGCGGGAAAATAATACGGAATGGAAGGAAGGAGATAATTCACAACTCTTTCAAAAAACACAACATTTTGGGGAATAGGTGACGTTTTCTGGAGGCTTCATGCGGAGGAGGTTTATGTCTTGAGTGCCCAGTGGGTGGAGACTTAGTTTGATGCCTGATTGATACATTTTGCATTTAGTGCAATCGCCTCAGGTAACAATGTAGTCTTGTAAGTTTTCCCTTGGTATTTACTACCCTACACAAATTCCCATTAGATTGGGCATCAAGAAAAGCTCTGGTCGGTCTCCGGCATCATGTCAGCTCAGCGCAAGCGCAGTAGCTCGCTGCTGGCAGACAAATGGAAGCTACGGCACATGCACAGAGGTCAGATAATGGCGGAGACGGGACGGAGGGGATAGAGGAGGATGAGTAGGGGCTCCTGGGGGCGTGGAGTAGCCTTCACCTCCTGGGCTGTCTCAGGCTATTACACGCCCCCAAGTAGCCAAAGAAATTAATTTGCATATTACATCCCTGGATTAGTAAAAAACGGGATCCATGGGGAATCTCTCAGAAAGTAGATGGTAGATATTTATCTATCAGTCTTCTACCCAAGTCCTACATCCACTATTACTCAATTCGGATGGTTTTTAAAAATGAGGACAATGTATTTCTTCCTGCACCCAATGGGACAAAATATTAAGAAATGTCCCAATAGCCAATGGACCAGAGCGATGTAAATATTCTCTTTGGAGACCAAGTCTATTCAAAGGTGAACCTGGCATTTCCAAGACAACATATACACATCTCTGCTCTGAATGGCTCCATACACTGCCATAGCGTCACACTGTATTGGCAACTTGTGGACACCAATATAGTTTTAAAGCAACATTCCAGTCAAAGCTGATTCATTGAACAATACATGGTCCATTTTCATTGTATTTCTAGAACCTTGGTAGAACCTAAAGTGCTGCTCCCCCCATCAGGCCATGCACATGAACACGGTATAATTCAGCTGTGACTGGAGTGTTCCTTTAAGCATATAGGTTGACTCCCACTTTTGGTCCCGGAGGATCAGCGACACCTCCAATGTCCAGGACCCCCTGTGAATATATTGGTTGCATTGTGGGTAAATATTAATGGACATGAAGCTGAATTCTCCTTCTGTGTTGGAGGGAGCGGAGAGATGAACGGGGCAGAGTAGAAAGGAATCCGTCTTTATCTTCTGCTCCGGCCACCCAGTTTCTGAGAAAACCCATTAAAAAGTGCTGAACACGGGGTCTGGTGTGTGTGTGGGGGGAGCGGCTCCGGCGAATGCGCCCAATTTCTGAAACGTGAATCTCCGTTATTTGTCTTTTATCATGGGAGACAAGTTACGGGAATGTGCAGACTTAGGTGTTTTTGTTCTGAGTCTTAGCGTCTGTTCCTATGCCGAGGCTTTTATAATCAAAGGAGATAATAGATGGAGCGGAAAGACGGGTCGGCTCCACGGTAAACGCGCCCCCGGCATCCAGACTCGGCATTTTCTGTTGAAGCAGCGTTTTCCTCCACCGCTATCGGCGTATTAGCGATACTGTCACCTCATTATTACAACCCCTTCAGCTATCTCGCGGAGAGAGTACAAGCCGCAGAGTATCGCGCGGCCCCCTTGGGTGCCAGTGTTTTGTCTGGTAACAGAGACCCGCCATGGAAATTTTTGTACTTTTTTTTTCAAAAATATTTCTAGTCTGATAGTTTAGCTTGTTTAAAGGCGCGAAGGCTTGTAGGGAATGTCAGATACATATTGCAACAAGAGAGAGGTAAGGTGACGAGGCTGATGAAGAGATAGCGGAGCTTCAAAGCATCATGGGTAATGTCACTCAGGATCCCTGCAATGTGATGAGAATGAAACCAGAAGAGAGACGGAGGATGCTCGGAAAGACAGAGGATGCTCGGAGAGGCGGAGGATGCTCGGAGAGATGGAGGATGCTCGGAGAATTGGAGGATGCTCTGAGAGACGGAGGATGCTCGGAGAGATGGAGGATGCTCGGAGAGAGGGAGGATGCTCGGAGAGATGGAGGATACTCGGAGAGAGGGAGGATGCTCGGAGAGAGGGAGGATGCTCGGAGAGAGGGAGGATGCTCGGAGAGAGGGAGGATGCTCGGAGAGACGGAGGATGCTCGGAGAGACGGAGGATGCTCGGAGAGACGGAGGATGCTCGGAGAGGTGGAGGATGCTCGGAGAGATGGAGGATGCTCGGAGAGATGGAGGATGCTCGGAGAGGTGGAGGATGCTCGGAGAGGTGGAGGATGCTCGGAGAGACGGAGGATGCTCGGAGAGACGGAGGATGCTCGGAGAGACGGAGGATGCTCGGAGAGAGGGAGGATGCTCGGAGAGACGGAGGATGCTCGGAGAGACGGAGGATGCTCGGAGAGAGGGAGGATGCTCGGAGAGACGGAGGATGCTCGGAGAGAGGGAGGATGCTCGGAGAGGCGG
Source organism: Engystomops pustulosus (assembly GCF_040894005.1). Taxonomy (NCBI): domain Eukaryota; kingdom Metazoa; phylum Chordata; class Amphibia; order Anura; family Leptodactylidae; genus Engystomops; species Engystomops pustulosus. The sequence continues at coordinate 257,537,138 of NC_092412.1, read as the reverse complement.
AGGATGCTCGGAGAGGCGGAGGATGCTCGGAGAGGCGGAGGATGCTCGGAGAGGCGGAGGATGCTCGGAGAGGATGCTCGGAGAGAGGGAGGATGCTCGGAGAGAGGGAGGATGCTCGGAGAGACAGAGGATGCTCGGAGAGACGGAGGATGCTCGGAGAGAGGGAGGATGCTCGGAGAGACGGAGGATGCTCGGAGAGACGGAGGATGCTCGGAGAGAGGGAGGATGCTCGGAGAGGCGGAGGATGCTCGGAGAGGCGGAGGTTGCTCGGAGAGGCGGAGGTTGCTCGGAGAGGCGGAGGTTGCTCGGAGAGGCGGAGGATGCTCGGAGAGAGGGAGGATGCTCGGAGAGGCGGAGGTTGCTCGGAGAGGCGGAGGTTGCTCGGAGAGGCGGAGGATGCTTGGAGAGATGGAGGATGCTCGGAGAGGTGGAGGATGCTCGGAGAGGTGGAGGATGCTCGGAGAGACGGAGGATGCTCGGAGAGACGGAGGATGCTCGGAGAGACGGAGAATGCTCGGAGAGGTGGATGATGCTCGGAGAGGTGGAGGATGCTCGGAGAGACGGAGAATGCTCGGAGAGGCCCAGGCTGCTCGGAGAAGCGGAGGATGCTCGGAGAGACGGAGGAAGCTCGGAGAGGTGGAGGATGCTCGGAGAGACGGAGGATGTTCGGAGAGACGGAGGATGCTCGGAGAGGTGGAGGATGCTCGGAGAGGTGGAGGATGCTCAATAGAATAAACCCGTATAATATACAGTATGAGGTATATAGTCACCAATGATAGAAACAAAGGGTTAACTGCCACGTGGTCTATAATTAAAGGGATGTGCCCCAGGGTTATGGTTGTGAATCCCTGTTCCATTTATTTCTGCAAACATTGGAATGATAGAGATTTCTCTAGAGCCCTACCTGGACCTTCCATACAGTTGGCCTGATGAAGAGAGAGCTGAGCATCAAAGCATTCTGGGTAATGTCTGCTCTGTCAATCTAGGGCTAGTGGACCTAACACGTCAGGGCTGATGATACAGAATAATCCTGAATGGAATAAAACATTGGGGCACATTTACTTACCCGGTCCAGTCGCGATTCACTAAGGTCGTGTGCCCGATATCCAGCAGGTGCATGTAAGTGCTTGATCTTGCGACACAAATTGTTTTTCAAATTCCGCGTTTTTTTCCGAATCCGTTGGGTTATCTGACGGCCACGCCCCCGATTTCTGACACGTGGAAGCTGGCGCCGATGCGACACAATACGATGGCGTGCGCCAAAATCCCAGGGCAATTCGACGCAAACTGGAAATATTCGGGAAACCCGACAAAAGTGCACGATTCGGACCCTTAGTAAATGAGCCCCATTATGTATATTTCCATCAATAGAATGTAAAGCATAGGGTTAACAGCCACGTAATAAATCATAAAATGCTCAGTTTTTAGTGTGATGATGTGTTAGTGTTTGTTCCAATTATTTCTGCAGAGTTTTTCAAGTGGTGGTCATTTCTCTAGAGCCTTTCCTGGACCTTACACTTTGTCATGATGAATCGGTAACTTCAAAGGACTCTGGGTAATTTACTGGTTGTGGTTGAAAGAACGTAATCGTCCTGTAAGTTATAACTTATATTCGGAGGATTTGGGTCTTCTGCGATTCACTATGGTCGTGCGTTGAATTTCCTGCATGTGTCCCTTCCCCCGCTGAGGTCCGCCGGAGTTCTCCTTCTTCCTCCCGGTGCATGTGAGTGCTGATCTTGCGACACAATTTGATTTTTAAATTCCGCGGTTTGTCCGAATCAGTTGGATTGTCCGACGGCCACGCCCCCGATTTGTGTCGCAAGAAAGCCGGCGCCGATGCGTCACAATCTGATCGAGTGCTCCAAACCCCGGGGCAATTCAGTGCAAAACGAAAACATTCGGGAAACCCGACGGAAATGCGTCCGATGGACCCTTAGTAAATGTGCCCCATAGGGTTGTCCCATGGTACATTATATAAGGGATAGGCCTATGATGTGATGTGGGGTTATTTGTGCCAAATATATATTATATATGTGCATATATTAAAACGTAGAGACTTCTCTAGAGCCCTTCCAGGACCTTCCATAATGAAAGAAGCCAGACGCTCAGTTTATTGACTTCAGTGAGTGACAATTAGAATATAACAAATCTATAGAAGTCGGGTTCAGCAAGAACCAGTCCTGGGCTCGGCAAAGTGTATTAATCCTGATCCGGAAGAGCAAGAGAGAAGTGACTCCCCCGCTGAGGGTCCTGAGAGCTCACCTAGTATATAATATGCTGGAAATAATTGGTGGGGACACAGATTTAGCAATGCGCCCCCCCCCCCCCCGCACAATCCCCCACCCCTACCCCCCGCACGGCTGTGCCTGTGCCATACCAGGGGAATGCGCCTTTAAGGAACAAAACTAAAGTATAAAAGTGACTGTACCCGATTATAATCACTAGTTGCTTCACCTTTAGCGTCAGTAATGGCCGATCAAACCTACAATTTAATATCTGTAAAGTCCACGTGTAATTATACGGAGACCACAGCGGCACAAAGCGTCCAAGGACAAAGCGTCACGACCAACGCAAACTCAGGAAAAGAGTCAAAACTTTTTACAATACAAATGAATAGGATTGTGGAATGTTACAATATCAGATGTTATCAAGTTCTATATTCATTCTTAAAGGGGTTATTTACAGGGAAGGGGGGGGGGCATAAATAAAAAGGGTATTCCAGGAATAAGTATTATTTATTTTCAAATGGATCATTAAAATATAAGCTAATGTGTAATTAGTTGTTATCTAAAATTTTGCCATAGATTGGTGTGGTCATACACAATGATGGAGAAAGAATGAAAATGCTACCAGCCCCTTAATCAGTCATGTGACTGTGTCCCTGTAGAGGAGACACAGGAGAGAACATGCTGCCGGTCACATGTCCACATCACATGTCCTGCAGCTGCCTGGGCAGGTCATGTGATCACCACTATGTAGTCTGTAGTCGGTTGGTTGTAGTGCATCCAGTGTGGCCGGTGCAGTGATGGCAGTTACACATCATTACTATGGTAACAGAGTAGGACAGTTGTTACATCGTCACTTGGAGCAGAACATAAAAGGGGGGAGGAGCTGTTACTGAGACCTGTGGGGTCATGGGAGTTGTAGTGTCCTGTGGACATCTTGGAGAAAACTCTGCCTACTTTAGACAGCCCATAAAGTTTTGTGAATCATAAAAACAAACTATTTAAGCTCAGTTTTGTGATCAATGACATTGGGGCACATTTACTAAGGGTCCCAATCACGTTTTTTTCGCCGGGTTTTCAAAATTTTACAGCTTTGGGTTTTTGGTGCACACGATCGGATTGTGTCGCATTGGCGCCGGCTTGCATGCGACGGAAAACGGGGGCGTGGCCGTCGGAAAACCCAACGGATTCAGAAAAACCAGAATCCTCGTCGGAGAACGCAAGGCTGGATCGTGACAGGACCGGGTAAGTAAATGTGCCCCATTGAGTTTTGTTGTACTATTGTATTTAAAGCATTATGGGTTTTTGCATCAGAAGTTCATATTCCCAGAATACCCCTTTAACCATTGAGCTTGTGCCCTCCAAGTCATCTGGAATGGTGTTCAATGGAGAAAAGAGTCGGGAGTAGAGATCCTTGGGTGAAAGTATCTCCTATCATGTGCTATGTACGGACTTTTCCAAATGTATGGGAAGCGATGACCCTATAGATGGAATCAGATGTATCATCCAGAAACAATACACGAGGATTCACCTCCGCCAGAGCCGCGGCACAGGATCAAAATGGGATTCTATGTCAACAGCCAGGTGATTGCCAGGCAGATGGAAGTCATAGTCAGCAGACAGTGAAATTGCTTCTATCTAATGATATGCTCCCCCCTCCCGAATGGAAACGGCACCAACAAGTCACAGACCTGTCTCCGAGTCATCACAAAACCCAATCTCCTGTTCCTTTGGTGGATATTGGAAAGAGAAACATCACAGTTATGGATATAATGGGGCATATTAACTTACCTGTCCACGTCACGATCCCCGAACCGCAATGTCCGACGATCATGGATCAAGAACCCCTGCTAAATGCAGCGCAAAACGCAAATCAACGGAATATCCGACGACAGTGTCTTCTGTTTCCTCTGAGATAAGTGCCTTATATTGACCTTAGTACCCGTAAAAGTAATAGCTACTTAAAGAGGGACGTTACAAACTCTGGATCTTTGTGGCCAATAATAGCAGATGATCCACTTTATCTAATGCAACCAGAATTTTTTCTCTATGCTTCATCTTTATCAGGCAATCAGCGACATTAGTTTCCACTCATTGCAATGTCTACGGTCAGGTGAACATTCTGGAAAGTATTCTATGGACAATATTAACATAAGATGCCCAAACTAATGACAATGAGGGCTAGGGAAAAACTTTTGCGCCCTGTGTCCCCTACATTCCGCATCCTGTGTCCCCCCGCCCTGTGCTGGATACATTCCGCATCCTGTGTCCCTATCCCTGTGCTGGATCAATTCCGCATCCTCTGTCACTGTGTCCTGTGCTGGATCCATTCCGCATACTGTGTCCCCGTGTCCTGTGCTGGATCCATTCCGCATACTGTGTCCCCGTGTCCTGTGCTGGATACATTCCGCATCCTGTGTCCCTATACCCTGTGCTGGATCCAATCCGCATCCTGTGTCCCTGTGTCCTGTGCTGGATCCATTCCGCATCCTGTGTCCCCGTGTCCTGTGCTGGATACATTCCGCATCCTGTGTCCCCACATCCTGTGCTGGATACATTCCGCATCCTGTGTCCCCGCATCCTGTGCTGGATACATTCCGCATCCTGTGTCCCTATACCCTGTGCTGGATACATTCCGCATCCTGTGTCCCCGCATCCTGTGCTGGATACATTCCGCATCCTGTGTCCCTATACCCTGTGCTGGATACATTCCGCATCCTGTGTCCCCACATCCTGTGCTGGATACATTCCACATCCTGTGTCCCCACATCCTGTGCTGGATACATTCCGCATCCTGTGTCCCCACATCCTGTGCTGGATACATTCCGCATCCTGTGTCTCCGCACCCTGTGCTGGATACATTCTGCATCCTGTGTCCCCGCATCCTGTGCTGGATACATTCCGCATCCTGTGTCCCTATACCCTGTGCTGGATACATTCCGCATCCTGTGTCCCCGCATCCTGTGCTGGATACATTCCGCATCCTGTGTCCCTATACCCTGTGCTGGATACATTCCGCATCCTGTGTCCCCACATCCTGTGCTGGATACATTCCGCATCCTGTGTCCCCACATCCTGTGCTGGATACATTCCGCATCCTGTGTCCCCACATCCTGTGCTGGATACATTCCGCATCCTGTGTCCCCACATCCTGTGCCGGATACATTCCGCATCCTGTGTCCCCACATCCTGTGCTGGATACATTCCGCATTCTGTGTCCCCACATCCTGTGCCGGATACATTCTGCATCCTGTGTCCCCGTGTCCTGTGCTGGATCCATTCCGCATACTGTGTCCCCGTGTCCTGTGCTGGATACATTCCGCATCCTGTGTCCCTATACCCTGTGCTGGATCCATTCCGCATCCTGTGTCCCTGTGTCCTGTGCTGGATCCATTCCGCATTCTGTGTCCCCGTGTCCTGTGCTGGATACATTCCGCATCCTGTGTCCCCACATCCTGTGCTGGATATATTCCACATCCTGTGCTGGATACATTCCGCATCCTGTGTCTCCGCACCCTGTGCTGGATACATTCCGCATCCTGTGTCCCCGCATCCTGTGCTGGATACATTCCGCATCCTGTGTCCCTATACCCTGTGCTGGATACATTCCGCATCCTGTGTCCCCGCATCCTGTGCTGGATACATTCCGCATCCTGTGTCCCTATACCCTGTGCTGGATACATTCCGCATCCTGTGTCCCCACATCCTGTGCTGGATACATTCCGCATCCTGTGTCCCCACATCCTGTGCTGGATACATTCCGCATCCTGTGTCCCCACATCCTGTGCCGGATACATTCTGCATCCTGTGTCCCTATGTCCTGTGCCGGATACATTCTGCATCCTGTGTCCCTATGTCCTGTGCTGGATACATTCCGCATCCTGTGTCCCCACATCCTGTGCCGGATACATTCCGCATCCTGTGTCCCCACATCCTGTGCTGGATACATTCCGCATTCTGTGTCCCCACATCCTGTGCCGGATACATTCTGCATCCTGTGTCCCCGTGTCCTGTGCTGGATACATTCCGCATCCTGTGTCACTATACCCTGTGCTGGATACATTCCGCATCCTGTGTCACCGCACCCTGTGCTGGATACATTCCGCATCCTGTGTCCCCGCCTCCTGTGCCGGATACATTCCGCATCCTGTGTCCCCACATCCTGTGCTGGATACATTCCGCATCCTGTGTCCCCGTGTCCTGTGCTGGATACATTCCGCATCCTGTGTCCCTATACCCTGTGCTGGATACATTCCGCATCCTGTGTCCCCGCCTCCTGTGCTGGATACATTCCGCATCCTGTGTCCCTACATCCTGTGCTGGATACATTCCGCATCCTGTGCCCCCACATCCTGTGCTGGATACATTCCGCATCCTGTGTCCCCACATCCTGTGCTGGATACATTCCGCATCCTGTGTCCCCGCATCCTGTGCTGGATACATTCCGCATCCTGTGCCCCCACATCCTGTGCTGGATACATTCCGCATCCTGTGTCCCCGCGCCCTGTGATGGATACATTCCCCATCCGGTGTCCCTATGTCCTGTGCTGGATACATTCCGCATCCTGTGTCCCTATGTCCTGTGCTGGATACATTCCGCATCCTGTGTCCCCATATCCTGTGCCGGATATGTTCCGCATCCTGTGTCCCTATGTCCTGTGCCGGATACATTCCGCATCCTGTGTCCCCATATCCTGTGCCGGATACATTCCGCATCCTGTGTCCCCATACCCTGTGCTGGATACATTCCGCATCCTGTGTCCCTATGTCCTGTGCCGGATACATTCCACATCCTGTGTCCCCGTATCCTGTGCTGGATACATTCCGCATCCTTTGTCTCGGAATAAGCGGGAAATGTAAATCCCAAGATGTTCTTATAGGAGATAAGAGGAAAACAATCCATCCCCTTCTCCTCGGCTGAAAGTGAATCGTTGATTTTGATTTTCCTTCTCGTAAAAATGGATGAGTTCTCATCAGGACAAGATTTCAGCATCTGAGAGGAGCAGGAGCCGCGCAGGCATGAAAAATTCAAGTCCTGCTCCTGTTATTCCTCAAAGACTTATTTGTGAGAAGCATTTTTTTTATTTCAGGTACACAGCGCGGATTTCATGTGGAAGACATTTGTCTCCTGTGTATTGGATCAACCTCTGGATACAAGAAAGGAGAAACATTGATCACCGGAGAGTCCAGAGGAGACACCGGAGAGAGAAGAGACCGGAGAACTATCTACTAATTACTGGGAAGACAGTGTGCTGCACTATTAGAGGATTTACATGTAAATTCTTATACATGGGGGGCAGTATTATAGTAGTTATATTCTTGTACATAGGGGCAGTATTATAGTAGTTATATTCCTGTACATAGGGGCAGTATTATAGTTGTTATATTCCTGTACATAGGGGCAGTATTATAGTAGTTATATTCTTGTACATAGGGGCAGTATTATAGTAGTTATATTCTTGTACATAGGGGGCAGTATTATAGTAGTTATATTCCCGTACATAGGGGGCAGTATTATAGTAGTTATATTCTTGTACATAGGGGGAAGTATTATAGTAGTTATATTCTTGTACATAGGGGGCAGTATTATAGTAGTTATATTCCTGTACATAGGGGCAGTATTATAGTAGTTATATTCCTGTACATAGGGGCAGTATTATAGTAGTTATATTCTTGTACATAGGGGCAGTATTATAGTAGTTATATTCTTGTACATAGGGGGCAGTATTATAGTAGTTATATTCCCGTACATAGGGGGCAGTATTATAGTAGTTATATTCTTGTACATAGGGGGAAGTATTATAGTAGTTATATTCTTGTACATAGGGGGCAGTATTATAGTAGTTATATTCTTGTACATAGGGGGCAGTATTATAGTAGTTATATTCTTGTACATAGGGGGCAGTATTATTGTAATTATATTCCTGTACATAGGGGGCAGTATTATAATAGTTAAATTCTTGTACATAGGGGGCAGTATTATAGTAGTTATATTCCTGTACATAGGGGGCAGTATTATAGTAGTTATATTCCTGTACATAGGGGGCAGTATTATAGTAGTTATATTCTTGTACATAGGGGGCAGTATTATAGTAGTTATATTCCTGTACATAGGGGGCAGTATTATAGTAGTTATATTCTTGTACATAGGGGCAGTATTATAGTAGTTATATTCTTGTACATAGGGGGCAGTATTATTGTAATTATATTCCTGTACATAGGGGGCATTATTATAATAGTTAAATTCTTGTACATAGGGGGCAGTATTATAGTAGGTATATTCCTGTACATAGGGGGCAGTATTATAGTAGTTATATTCCTGTACATAGGGGGCAGTATTATAGTAGTTATATTCTTGTACATAGGGGGCAGTATTATAGTAGTTATATTCTTGTACATAGGAGGCAGTATTATAGTAGTTATATTCTTGTACATAGGGGGCAGTATTATAGTAGTTATATTCTTGTACATAGGGGCAGTATTATAGTAGTTATATTCTTGTACATAGGGAGCAGTATTATAGTAGTTATATTCCTGTACATAGGGGGCAGTATTATAGTAGTTATATTCCTGTACATAGGAGGCAGTATTATAGTAGTTATATTCTTGTACATAGGGGGCAGTATTATAGTAGTTATATTCTTGTACATAGGGGGCAGTATTATAGTAGTTATATCCCTGTACATAGGGGGCAGTATTATAGTAGTTATATTCTTGTACATAGGGGGCAGTATTATAGTAGTTATATTTCTGTACATAGGGGCAGTATTATAGTAGTTATATTCCTGTACATAGGGGGCAGTATTATAGTAGCTATATTCTTGTACATAGGGGGCAGTATTATAGTAGTCATATTCCTGTACATAGGGGCAGTATTATAGTAGTTATATTCTTATACATAGGAGGCAGTATTATAGTAGTTATATTCCTGTACATAGGGGGCAGTATTATAGTAGTTATATTCTTGTACATAGGGGGGCAGTGTTATAGTAGTTATATTCTTGTACATAGGGGGCAGTATTATAGTAGTTATATTCCTGTACATAGGGGGCAGTATTATAGTAGTTATATTCTTGTACATAGGGGGCAGTATTATAGTAGTTATATTCTTGTACATAGTAGGCAGTATTATAGTAGTTATATTCTTGTACATAGGGGGCAGTATTATAGTAGTTATATTCCTGTACATAGGGGCAGTATTATAGTAGTTATATTCCTGTACATAGGGGGCAGTATTATAGTAGTTATATTCCTGTACATAGGGGGCAGTATTATAGTAGTTATATTCCTGTACATAGGGGGCAGTATTATAGTAGTTATATTCTTGTACATAGGGGGCAGTATTATAGTAGTTATATTCTTGTACATAGGGGGCAGTATTATAGTAGTTATATTCTTGTACATAGGGGGCAGTATTATAGTAGTTATATTCTTGTACATAGGAGGCAGTATTATAGTAGTTATATTCTTGTACATAGGGGGCAGTATTATAGTAGTTATATTCCTGTACATAGGGGCAGTATTATAGTAGTTATATTCCTGTACATAGGGGGCAGTATTATAGTAGTTATATTCCTGTACATAGGGGCAGTATTATAGTAGTTATATTCCTGTACATAGGTGGCAGTATTATAGTAGTTATATTCTTGTACATAGGGGGCAGTATTATAGTAGTTATATTCCTGTACATAGGGGGCAGTATTATAGTAGTTATATTCCTGTACATAGGAGGCAGTATTATAGTAGTTATATTCTTGTACATAGGGGGCAGTATTATAGTAGTTATATTCTTGTACATAGGGGGCAGTATTATAGTAGTTATATTCTTGTACATAGGAGGCAGTATTATAGTAGTTATATTCTTGTACATAGGGGGCAGTATTATAGTAGTTATATTCCTGTACATAGGGGCAGTATTATAATCTGGGTAAATACTTATTTTCATGCCTGGTAGTTACATTTCTACCTTCAGGAAATATTCCTTTCCATCCTCACACACTGTGCAGCACCTCAGCTCTCCAGGGCTCGGCTTGTTGAGCCTCTTGTTTCTGTAGACGTCAGCAGACAACTGTCAGATGATTTCTTCTCTTATTATCACCAGTATTTTTACATCATGTGTAAACCTCTGAGGTTTATTTGTTGCTTTCCTTGTCGCTCAGGAATTTTCTTAATACATGTGGCCAAGATAAGATAACTGGGGGTTTGCACTGTTTATGCTGAATTTATTAATAAAATTTAAAATTTTTAATGGATATTATTCCTTGCCTTTGTATCTATTGCAAATTATCTCTTATCTCAGTTCTGGCCTGTAGTGGAAATAGCAGCAAGGATTTACGTTTCCTGCAGCGCCACCACAGGTGAAATCATGTATTGCAGTATTTTTAGGGTTGTTGGGTGATCGGCCGTGCAATGATCCAAGGTCTGAGGCTCATCTATAGGAAAGGTTAATATGGAAATGTAACAATAATATGTATATATGTACTAGGGGTGTTATGCTGACACCTAGTGACTATATGGGGCAGTTACAGGCTGGACTGAAATTTTTAAGGCCGTGGTTAATCCCTTTTATTTGCTGGAAAAGTGACCACAAGGGAGCTAAAAATTTTTAGTTTCAGCATGTCAGTTCAGTCCAGTGCTTCCTGCTCAGGTCCAGTAGATTCTGGCAGCTCCAGGACCATTTTTCTTGGACTGCATTTACAATGGGCAATTGGCCTCAGGCTAGTGCTCATCCATAGGAATGGACCCATGTGTTCTGGTCAGATCCCATGGATCAGGCACAGAGTAGTGGGCGGGGCAGGGCTTTATATAAATATGATCAATCCATATAAGCCCAACTCTGATATTTTGTTTTCACAAATCAATAGCTCTTTGGATGTAGGACATTTTTGCCTATTACATTCATTACCTACATTCAGCAGTTTCTTTGCTATTCTCCTTAGTCCGGCCTGTACCTGCAGTAGGGAGTAGGGTCTTCTGCTTCCTGCTCACTCTGGAAGGAGGAGGGGGAAGTCATATGTGTAACTCTGCATGTAGCTAGCAGCACAGCTTTGTCCGTGCAGATCTGTGGATGCAGTAGTCTCCTACACAGAATGGTAAGGTACGAGAATTCCCTATCAGTCTCCCCGTCCCAATATGTTATTCTGCAGAACTTTCTCTGCCTCTCTCTGTACGTGTAGCTGTGACATACACTCCTCTTTGAATATCTCAATGTGTTGCGAGTAGGAGAGCTGTGCGGGCAGGTTTATGGATGCAGAAGTCTCCTATATAGAATAGTGAGGTACAAGATCTCTCCTGTTCCTTATCAATCCCTCTGATCCAATATGTGATTTTGCAGAACTTTCTCTGCATCTCTGTCTGTTCACGCACTCCGCTGCACCCCCTTCCCACCATCTGCTCTTTTCAAACTTTCTACACAGCAGGGAAGCTGTTATCCCTTTGTTCTCATACAGTACAAACTATACATTTTAAGTAAACTTGATTTATAACCAAGGAATTTGTTTTGTACAGGTGGTCTGATGATGAGATTACATAGAAGAAAGGTTATAATACACACCAGCAGTCATAAACAGGCAAACATAACAGTGGTGAGAAGGGGGGGGGGTTAGAAAATGGGAATAGTTCAGCATTTTTTCCTAATGCTTAACATTTCACTGGGCTTACTGAGTTACTTCATGAGGGAACACAAAGCATCAGGGGATAAAAGGGCATCTCATTACAGACTCAGCTTCAGGGCAAGTGCAGGAAGAGGTTACTCCCCACCTACTTCCTTGCTGGTGAGGAGGATTTCTGACAAGCAGCTTTACAACAGATAATGCCAGAACTTTTGAAACAAATTTGCGAAGAACATAAAATGGGCATCACTCACTGAGGAACTGGAGTTACACTTTAAAGAGGTTTTCAGGTAAAATAGAAAAGGATTTGGATATTTTTAGAATATTGGTGTCTCGATATTGGTGCTGATCCCGTGGTCTAAGCTCCACTTCCATATTATATACTGATGTGTATACATATGAGACAGTTCTCGAGGATTGGAGGTGACATCACAGCCCCTCCAACAACCTAGCGCGTCAAACGCTAATATCGATACAATGTGACAGAAATCTTCATCAATAAATAAATCAGTTACTTCTCCTCATTGGTTAATTCTTCCTTATCCGTGATTTTCTCCCTTCCTCCGTCGTGTGTACAGTCAAAGCTGATTGAGTGTGATCTCTGGAGTGCACATTATTAAGTGATGCTCCTTTCATCAGCCTCCGATCCTGTTAGCACCAAACCCCCGTCCGCCGCCGATCCCTTTACTCATCTTGAAAGTGACGAAAGACACAAAAACAAACATGATTAGCAGCAAAGGACGATCATTACCGGCCGAGGACGACCCGACACCAGAATAATGAGCTGTTTCCTACAGACAATTTGAGGGACAATTGTAATATTTCTGGGAATCAAAACCTGGCGGCTCATTAATGCAACATGTGGCCCTCACTGACAAATCACAGAGACACAACTTTGAAGTCTGCGCCGCTTTGAAGTGCTGGGGGGGGGGACGGGACATGTGCCGCCTGCACCGCCGTGATAATATTACTGTGACTTGTATATCTGAAGCTTCAGTTTACTGTTGATTGCTACATGTAATCAAATCTTACTACTGACAAGTGCAGCTAGCCCACTGCAAAGCATTGTGGGAAAAACTGCTGACTGATGGAGTGTGAAGTATATTAGAGGAGGAAGTACAGCAACATATCGACAGTCACCCAATATCACTAGTATTCCAAACTATGGCAATTTTCACACTACTATAATACTGCCCCTATGTACAAGAATATAACTACTATAATACTGCCCCTATGTACAAGAATATAGCTACTATAATACTGCCCCCTATGTACAGGAATATAACTACTATAATACTGCCCCATATGTACAGGAATATAACTACTATAATACTGCCCCCTATATACAAGAATAAAACTACTATAATACTGCCCCCTATGTACAAGAATATAACTACTATAATACTGCCCCCTATGTACAAGAATATAACTACTATAATACTGCCCCAATATGTACAAGAATATAACTACTATAATACTGCCCCCTATGTACAATACTATAACTACTATAATACTGCCCCCTATGTACAAGAATATAACTACTATAATACTGCCCCTATGTACAAGAATATAACTACTATAATACTGCCCCCTATGTACAGGAATATAACTACTATAATACTGCCCCCTATGTACAGGAATATATCTACTATAATACTGCCCCTATGTACAGGAATATAACTACTATAATACTGCCCCTATGTACAAGAATATAACTACTATAATACTGCCCCAATATGTACAAGAATATAACTGCTATAATACTGCCCCTATGTACAAGAATATAACTACTATAATACTGCCCCCTATGTACAGGAATATAACTACTATAATACTGTCCCCTATGTACAAGAATATAACTACTATAATACTGCCCCTATGTACAAGAATATAACTACTATAATACTGCCCCCTATGTACAAGAATATAACTACTATAATACTGCCCCCTATGTACAGGAATATAACTACTATAATACTGCCCCCTATGTACAAGAATATAACTACTATAATACTGCCCCCTATGTACAGGAATATAACTACTATAATACTCCCCCCTATGTACAAGAATATAACTACTATAATACTGCCCCCTATGTACAGGAATATAACTACTATAATACTCCCCCTTATGTACAAGAATATAACTACTATAATACTGCCCCCTATGTACAAGAATATAACTACTATAATACTGCCCCCTATGTACAGGAATATAACTACTATAATACTCCCCCCTATGTACAAGAATATAACTACTATAATACTGCCCCCTATGTACAGGAATATAACTACTATAATACTGCCCCCTGTGTACAAGAATATAACTACTATAATATTACCCCCTATGTACAGGAATATAACTACTATAATACTGCCCCCTATGTACAGGAATATAACTACTATAATACTGCCCCCTATGTACAGGAATATAACTACTATAATACTGCCCCCTGTATATATGAATATACATAATATATATTATTTGAATAACGGTTTTCCTGGTATAGAGCATAATCTTCATTGCAATCCTGGTAAGTGGAGGTCTCTATGTGCAGGAGATCCCCCTCCATACATCAGTATTTGGTGGCTGTGATGAAGTAGATTGTATTTGAGGCTTTTAGGCTCAGTATAACCTCAGTCTAATGATAAGTTTGTGACGCCCCACACAAAGTTTCTGCCTTTGAGGCCCTGAGTTCCAATCCGATCTGAGACATATTATAACAGAAACCTCATGAGGAGCTGAACTATTGTTTAGTACCAAACGGAGTCTCCCAACATCCCAAAAAACAATGTCTCCCCTCAGAATACAAGTCATTGCCTAGCTTTACGGGATACAAGATATAAATAAACGGAGTCACTATCAGGATGGGGTTAATATCCACATGACTCCTCCCAGGTTGTTCTTTGTATATGAATTGGATACATTGTATGTGCCCGTATTTTGCATGGATTGTTCCGGCTGCCCCCTGTGTCTGGAGGCTTTCAGAACACTTGAGTATCTTTTTCCTGGATACATTTGGTTCTGTAGAGAAGTGAGCAGGTGCCGGCCCGGATCTATCAGCCACTTACTGATCCGAGACGCACAAGTAAATGTCTGACCCGATGCAATTTTCCTACAATTCCTCCCACGTTACAATCGCTGCTCCCCATAAATAAACAGGACGAGGAAGAATCCGACTGGTTAAGGTCCATTGTCCTCATCTGCATCTCTGCTCTATTATTCATAACCCAATAAGCCGCAAATAAAACGAGAAATTCTGCCGAGCTCTTAAGGAAATGAGAAGGAGCGTCCGCGTCCCCCGGGAACCGTAAGACGCCATCAATATCCGAAAATAAATAAATATAGCGGAATATTTACAGAGTTATTGCCTCGCATCAGATAAAAGAAGTCCAGATTACAGCGACAGGAAGAGATCCGGGAGCAGAGGGGCAACAGATCAGGATCCAGGAGGAAACGCGGAATCACGGAGATCCGGACCCGGAGTGAGGAGAAAGTGACAAAAATAATAATAATAATAATAATAATAATAATAATAATAATAATGATAATAATAATAATAATAATCCGGGGTAAGATGAGAATGTAACGAGCACCTCATTGTCCTGCTTCTTACTGATACATTTATTCTGTAACATAGCGGGGTTCATGCAGGGTGCACCAGCCATGAGGCGAGCTGAGCCCCTCGCCTCAGGTAGCACCACCTGCAGCAGGATGGGGGCAGCATCAGGGGAGCCGTCACCTGCTACAAGGCAGAACCTGACACTCATAATAGAGCTTACTTACACCATATGGAAGCATGGGCGCGAGACTCTGCACGGAGAAGCCATATATATCACAGTCCTGCTGCTACCAAAGACATACACAAAGGTCTGATTATACATCTCTTCAAAGATAATACATAAAACTGGCTGCAAAGAGATCCAAGCACAGCAGTGTGAGGACACGCCCCCAGTACTTTTGGAGAAGCTACAATCCTGGAATACAAACCCATATATCACAGTCCTGCTGCTACTAACTACATACACAATGGTCTGATTACACATCTCTCCAGTGGTAATACATAAGACTGGCTGCAGAGAGATCTGAGCACAGCAGTGTGAGGTCTGATTACACATCTCTTCAAAGACAATACATAACACTGGCTGCAGAGAGCACAGAGCACAGCAGTGTGAAGTCTGATTACACATCTCTCCAGGGACAATACATAACACTGGCTGCAGAGAGCACAGAGCACAGCAGTGTGAGGTCTGATTACACATCTCTCCAGGGACAATACATAACACTGGCTGCAGAGAGGACAGAGCACAGCAGTGTGAGGTATGATTACTCATCTCTCCAGGGACAGTACATAACACTGGCTGCAGAGAGCACAGAGCACAGCAGTGTGAGGTCTGACTACACATTTCTCCAGGTACAATACATAACACTGGCTGCAGAGAGCACAGAGCACAGCAGTGTGAGGTCTGACTACACATTTCTCCAGGTACAATACATAAGACTGGCTGCAGAGAGCACAGAGCACAGCAGTGTGAGGTCTGATTACACATCTCTCCAGGGACAGTACATAACACTGGCTGCAGAGAGCACAGAGCACAGCAGTGTGAGGTCTGATTACACATCTCTCCAGGGACAATACATAACACTGGCTGCAGAGAGCACAGAGCACAGCAGTGTGAGGTCTGACTACACATCTCTCCAGGTACAATACATAACACTGGCTGCAGAGAGCACAGAGCACAGCAGTGTGAGGTATGATTACACATCTCTCCAGGGACAGTACATAACACTGGCTGCAGAGAGCACAGAGCACAGCAGTGTGAGGTATGATTAC
The DNA here is from genome assembly GCF_040894005.1 of Engystomops pustulosus. Taxonomy (NCBI): domain Eukaryota; kingdom Metazoa; phylum Chordata; class Amphibia; order Anura; family Leptodactylidae; genus Engystomops; species Engystomops pustulosus. Next base: position 257,520,468 of record NC_092412.1, on the reverse strand, counting down.
ACATCTCTCCAGGGACAATACATAACACTGGCTGCAGAGAGCACAGAGCACAGCAGTGTGAGGTCTGATTACACATCTCTCCAGGGACAATACATAACACTGGCTGCAGAGAGCACAGAGCACATCAGTGTGAGGTGTGATTACACATCTCTCCAGGGACAGTACATAACACTGGCTTCAGAGAGCACAGAGCACAGCAGTGTGAGGTCTGATTACACATCTCTCCAGGGACAGTACATAACACTGGCTGCAGAGAGCACAGAGCACAGCAGTGTGAGGTCTGATTACACATCTCTCCAGGGACAATACATAACACTGGCTGCAGAGAGCACAGAGCACAGCAGTGTGAGGTCTGACTACACATCTCTCCAGGTACAATACATAACACTGGCTGCAGAGAGCACAGAGCACAGCAGTGTGAGGTATGATTACACATCTCTCCAGGGACAGTACATAACACTGGCTGCAGAGAGCACAGAGCACAGCAGTGTGAGGTATGATTACACATCTCTCCAGGGACAATACATTACACTGGCTGCAGAGAGCACAGAGCACAGCAGTGTGAGGTCTGATTACACATCTCTCCAGGGACAATACATAACACTGGCTGCAGAGAGCACAGAGCACATCAGTGTGAGGTGTGATTACACATCTCTCCAGGGACAGTACATAACACTGGCTGCAGAGAGCACAGAGCACAGCAGTGTGAGGTCTGATTACACATCTCTAAAGTGTGCTGGGTCACTTTGAGAGTATATCCATCTAGAACCAGATAGATAGATACCAGTTTTATTGCTAGATCCATCAGGGGACGTCAGGTCTGTAGAGATGAGAAGACATTTACAGATTTTTTTTTAGAAAAGGTTATAAATATGTTTTTACTTTTATTTGTAATGGGGTTTTTATCTATTTCCTTTTCCAATCATTCTTTGAGTGGTCCAGTAGATATCTGGACAAGGACGACGCCTGGAACAAAAGATGCACTTTACTCTCGTATTTATCTTTGAGACTTCATTGAGGCTGAAAACGCACAAAAGTCCAATAACAACATGTAACATGAAATGTGCATTTATAGCGGCGCAGATATTGATTGACATCCGTCCGCCAATAACCAGAAGCACACAGAGATCTACAAGTCACCGGACCTCAATGTGGGATGTTTATAAATCAATTGTTCTGTTTAGTGAAAACATTTACATGAATGTATCTGCCAATAATAGCGCACAACACATGACTGATCAGACTCCATGGACCAAGGGTGGACAAGAAGATTTATAACTTATACCATCTGTATCATTATATACAGGAGATCCCCAGGTTATACCGGCTGTACATATATCATTATATACAGGAGATCCCCAGGTTATACCGGCTGTACATATATCATTATCTACAGGAGATCCCCAGGTTATACCGGCTGTACACATATCATTATATACAGGAGATCCCCAGGTTATACCAGCTGTACATATATCATTATATACAGGAGATCCCCAGGTTATACCGGCTGTACACATATCATTATATACAGGACATCCCCAGGTTATACCGGCTGTACACATATCATTATATACAGGACATCCCCAGGTTATACCGGCTGAACATATATCATTATATACAGGAGATCCCCAGGTTATACCGGCTGTACATATATCATTATATACAGGAGATCCCCAGGTTATACCGACTGTACATATATCATTATATACAGGAGATCCCCAGGATATACCGGCTGTACATATATCATTATATACAGGAGATCCCCAGGTTATACCGGCTGTACATATATCATTATATACAGGAGATCCCCAGGTTATACCGGCTGTACATATATCATTATATACAGGAGATCCCCAGGTTATACCGGCTGTACATATATCATTATATACAGGAGATCCCCAGGTTATACCGGCTGTACATATATCATTATATACAGGAGATTCCCAGGTTATACCAGCTGTACATATATCATTATATACAGGAGATCACCAGGTTATACCAGCTGTACATATATCATTATATACAGGAGATCCCCAGGTTATACCAGCTGTACATATATCATTATATACAGGAGATCCCTAGGTTATACCGGCTGTACATATATCATTATATACAGGGGATCCCCAGGTTATACCGGCTGTACATATCTCATTATATACAGGAGATCCCCAGGTTATACCAGCTGTACATATATCATTATATACAGGAGATCCCCAGGTTATACCAGCTGTACATATATCATTATATACAGGAGATCCCCAGGTTATACCAGCTGTACATATATCATTATATACAGGAGATCCCCAGGTTATACCGGCTGTACATATATCATTATATACAGGAGATCCCCAGGTTATACCGGCTGTACATATATCATTATATACAGGAGATCCCCAGGTTATACCGGCTGTACATATATCATTATATACAGGAGAACCCCAGGTTATACCGGCTGTACATATATCATTATATACAGGAGATCTCCAGGTTATACCGGCTGTACATATATCATTATATACAGGAGATCCCCAGGTTATACCGGCTGTACATATATCATTATATACAGGATATGCCCAGGTTATACCGGCTGTACATATATCATTATATACAGGAGATCCCCAGGTTATACCGGCTGTACATATATCATTATATACAGGAGATCCCCAGGTTATCATTATATACAGGAGATCCCCAGGTTATACCGGATATACATATATCATTATATACAGGAGATCCCCAGGTTATACCGGCTGTACATATATCATTATATACAGGAGATCCCCAGGTTATACCAGCTGTACATATATCATTATGTACAGGAGATCCCCAGGTTATACCAGCTGTACATATATCATTATATACAGGAGATCCCCAGGTTATACCGGCTGTACATATATCATTATATACAGGATATCCCCAGGTTATACCAGTTGTACATATATCACTATATACAGGAGATCCCCAGGTTATACCGGCTGTACATATATCATTATATACAGGAGATCCCCAGGTTATACCGGCTGTACATATATCATTATATACAGGAGATCCTCAGGTTATACCAGCTGCACATATATCATTATATACAGGAGATCCCCAGGTTATACCGGCTGTACATATATCATTATATACAGGAGATCCCCAGGTTATACCAGCTGTACATATATCATTATATACAGGAGATCCCCAGGTTATACCGGCTGTACATATATCATTATATACAGGAGATCCTCAGGTTATACCAGCTGTACATATATCATTATATACAGGAGATCCCAAGGTTATACCGGCTGTACATATATCATTATATACAGGAGATCCCCAAGTTATACCAGCTGTACATATATCATTATATACAGGAGATCCCCAGGTTATACCGGCTGTACATATATCATTATATACAGGAGATCCCCAGGTTATACCAGCTTTACATATATCATTATATACAGGAGATTCCCAGGTTATACCGGCTGTACATATATCATTATATACAGGAGATCCCCAGGTTATACCGGCTGTACATATATCATTATATACAGGAGATCCCCAGGTTATACCGGCTGTACATATATCATTATATACAGGAGATCTCCAGGTTATACCGGCTGTACATATATCATTATATACAGGAGATCCCCAGGTTATACCGGCTGTACATATATCATTATATACAGGAGATCCCCAGGTTATACCAGCTATACATATATCATTATATACAGGAGATCCCCAGGTTATACCGGCTGTACATATATCATTATATATAGGAGATCCCCAGGTTATACCGGCTGTACAAAGATCATTATATACAGGAGATCCCCAGGTTATACCAGCTGTACATATATCATTATATACAGGAGATTCCCAGGTTATACCGGCTGTACATATATCATTATATACAGGAGATCCCCAGGTTATACCAGCTATACATATATCATTATATACAGGAGATCCCCAGGTTATACCGGCTGTACATATATCATTATATACAGGAGATCCCCAGGTTATACCAGCTGTACATATATCATTATATACAGGAGATCCCCAGGTTATACCGGCTGTACATATATCATTATATACAGGGGATCCCCAGGTTATACCGGCTGTACATATATCATTATATACAGGACATCCCCAGGTTATACCAGCTGTACATATATCATTATATACAGGAGATCCCCAGGTTATACCGGCTGTACATATATCACTATATACAGGAGATCCCCAGGTTATACCGGCTGTACACATATCACTATATACAGGAGATCCCCAGGTTATACCGGCTGTACACATATCATTATATACAGGGGATCCCCAGGTTATACCGGCTGTACATATATCTTTATATACAGGAGATCCCCAGGTTATACCAGCTGTACATATATCATTATATACAGGAGATTCCCAGGTTATACCGGCTGCACATATATCATTATATACATGAGATCCCCAGGTTATACCAGCTGCACATATATCATTATATACAGGAGATCCCCAGGTTATACCGGCTGTACATATATCATTATATACAGGAGATCCCCAGGTTATACCGGCTGTACATATATCATTATATACAGGAGATCCCCAAGTTATACCAGCTGTACATATATCATTATATACAGGAGATCTCCAGGTTATACCAGCTGTACATATATCATTATATACAGGAGATCCCCAGGTTATACCGGCTGTACATATATCATTACATACAGGAGATCCCCAGGTTATACCAGCTGTACATATATCATTACATACAGGAGATCCCCAAGTTATACCAGCTGTACATATATCATTATATACAGGAGATCCCCAGGTTATACCGGCTGTACATATATCATTATATACAGGAGATCCCCAGGTTATACCGGCTGTATATACATCATTATATACAGGAGATCCCCAGGTTATACCGGCTGTACATATATCATTATATACAGGAGATCCCCAGGTTATACCAGCTGTACATATATCATTATATACAGGAGATTCCCAGGTTATACCGGCTGTACATATATCATTATATACAGGAGATCCCCAGGTTATACCAGCTGTACATATATCATTATATACAGGAGATCTCCAGGTTATACCAGCTGTACATATATCATTATATACAGGAGATCCCCAGGTTATACCGGCTGTACATATATCATTATATACAGGAGATCCCCAGGTTATACCGGCTGTACATATATCATTATATACAGGAGATCCCCAGGTTATACCAGCTGTACATATATCATTATATACAGGAGATCCCCAGGTTATACCAGCTGTACATATATCATTATATACAGGAGATCCCCAGGTTATACCGGCTGTACATATATTATTATATACAGGAGATCCCCAGGTTATACCGGCTGTACATATATCATTATATACAGGAGATCCCCAGGTTATACCGGCTGTACATATATCATTATATACAGGAGATCCCCAGGTTATACCAGCTGTACATATATCATTATATACAGGAGATCTCCAGGTTATACCAGCTGTACATATATCATTATATACAGGAGATCCCCAGGTTATACCAGCTGTACATATATCATTATATACAGGAGATCCCCAGGTTATACCGGCTGTACATATATCATTATATACAGGAGATCCCCAGGTTATACCGGCTGTACATATATCATTATATACAGGAGATCCCCAGGTTATACCGGCTGTACATATATCATTATATACAGGAGATCCCCAGGTTATACCGGCTGTACATATTTCATTATATACAGGAGATCCCCAGGTTATACCGGCTGTACATATATCATTATATACAGGAGATCCCCAGGTTATACCGGCTGTACATATATCATTATATACAGGAGATCTCCAGGTTATACCGGCTGTACATATATCATTATATACAGGAGATCCCCAGGTTATACCGGCTGTACATATATCATTATATACAGGAGATCCCCAGGTTATACCGGCTGTACATATATCATTATATACAGGAGATCCCATGGTAGGTAGGTGGTTTGGATATCCCCTAGAAAGCTTGGGCCCCGGCCCATATTATAATCCACTACTGACATGAAGTATTGTGTGTACATGTGAATATATAGCGCAGTCTGTGGAGCACAGGTCAGTGACCCCAGGAGAAGCTCTGCTCATACATTGGTGATTGCAGCTGGGACCTTCAATCTGCACAGTAAAGATAATTTTTATGAGTATGAGTGGGGACTCTCTGAGCAGACACTTCATGATCCTCTGTGCTATGAGATGCTGTGTGCTTGCAATGTGCTTAGATTATCAGGGTCCAGGGTTATATACACTTTTATTTAGCATCTGAACATTCATTGGTATCTGACACATAGAAAGAGATGAGATAGATCAGAGATGATGAGATCCATGAGATGGATATAACACATAACATTCACAGCTCTGCTATATCTCACCTATAACACTCTGTCAGATCTGCTATGCCTCCCCCTCCCCCGGATGAAGACCTTATGTGTCTGTAGTGTTACTTTTGTCCTGCTGTTGCTGGCAGCACAAACTAGAACAAACTCTGCATGTCAAGGTACTGCGAGAAACTGCAGACACAATTGTATTCCAAGCTCCACAATTAAAGGGAAAGTGGCTTGTGTTTTTCCTAAAGGGTTTAAAGGGGTTGTCCACTTTAAGTACATTCCAGAAAATAATTGATGTTGTGAAATATTTTTATACATTTTTCCAACATACTTTCTGTATCAGTTCTTCACGGTTTTCTAGATCTCTGCTTGATGTTTTCATGCTGTCATGCAACAGGAAGCTTCAGCGTTTACTTCCTGATTCATGGTCATGTGATGTCACACAGGTGCACAGCTCGTTATAACACACAGCTTTGATTACTCTCTGTGATGCCAAAGAGCTGTGCACCTGTGTGATATCACATGAGAAGGCATACAGCATGCTGTGCGCTTATGTGACATCACATGACCAGGGATATAACGAGACGTGCGCTTATGTGACATCACATGACCAGGGATATAACGAGCCGTGCACCTGTGTGACATCACATGACAGGGGATATAACGAGCCGTGCACCTTTGTGACATCACATGACCAGGGATATAACGAGCCGTGCACCTGTGTGACATCACATGACAGGGGATATAACGAGCCGTGCACCTGTGTGACATCATATGACCAGGTATATAACAAGCCGTGCACCTGTGTGACATCACATGACCAGGGATATATAAAGAGCCATTCACCTGTGTGACATCACATGACCAGGGATATAACGAGCTGTGCACCTGTGTGACATCACATGACCGGGGATATAGCGAGCCTTGCACCTGTGTGACATCACATGACCAGGGATATAACAAGCTGTACACCTGTGTAATGTTACCTGACCAATGAAATAACGAGCCGTGCACCTGTGTGACATCACATGACCAGGGATATAATGAGCCGTGCACCTGTGTGACATCACATGACCAGGGATATAACGAGCCGTGCACCTGTGTGACATCACATGACCAGGGATATAACGAGCCGTGCACCTGTGTGACATCACATGACCAGGGATATAATGAGCCGTGCACCTGTGTGACATCACATGACCAGGGATATAATGAGCCGTGCACCTGTGTGACATCACATAACCAGGGATATAACGAGCCGTGCACCTGTGTGACATCACATGACCAGGGATCGGTGTTTATCTGCAGGAAGTAAACAATGAAGCTCCCTATTGTATGACAGCAAGAAGACAGAGATCAGAGATCTAGAAACCGTGAAGAATTGATTCTGAAAACCATCTCAATTATTTTCCAGGAATGTGCTTAAAGTGGACAACCCCTTTAAACTTGTAATTTTGGATCTAATGATGAAAGATCTCTGACTGTGCCTATAATATGTGAATGTGAGCGCCATCTCGTGGCCATCTGCCTCATTACATGCTGAGAACATTGCCTTTGTATAAAAGATTAGAAGAACTATAAGAGATGAGTGGACCAATCCGTAGATCTATTTTCTGGTGACTTTTGGCATCAGATTGAATCCAAATATTTTTCTGAATCGCTTGGGGGCGACATTTACAACGGAAATCTAACGGATCCGTCATACTAGAAATCTAAATGAAGTGATTGCAAAGGATAAGAGAGATATGACTGCATTCCATTAGAAACAGCGCCACATCTGTCCACAGGTCGTGCACGATATTGCAGCTTCACTCAAACTAAGCAAGCGATGCAAAGACACGCGGATCCTGAGGACACGTATGATGCTACTGACACTGGCACATTGTAACAAATGCTCTGAAACTATAAAGATCCACATCTTACAGGGACCCAAGGCTATCATAGAGATGCTCCCTGATGATGTCACAGATAGCATGATGTCACAGATGATGTCACAGATAGCATGATGTCACAGATGATGTCTCAGATAGCAACAATTTGAACAAAGATGGCGGCGCCCATGAGGCACTGGGGGCTTTGCCAGCGGCAATCAAAAGGTTTGCTGCAAATATGGAGCAAACACCCAATTTACATGAAAAGCGCTGAACCCATGAGTCCTCTCCATATATCCGCAGCCGGCATGTGACGTAATAATACGTCACACGTCAGCAAGGGGTTAACTAACTTTGTAGCTACAATTAATACATTGTTAAAATCTACAGGAAAAGGGTGGAAGCTTCACTGCAGTCAAACACAAACAATTTTCCAAATCAAAAAACCTGTTACATAGAGAAAATACTCAACTCTTTACACTTGTTACTTTCCCTTGAATAGTTTTACATAAAAATCAGAAAAATACAGAAACTTGAGCAGCACCAAACACCCACACACAAAATATTCTGCAGAATGGAAGATAATATGAGGTTAAATGGATGAAAAATATCTCCAAAACAGACAATAATAAGAGACAGAAAGAAAAGATAATCTACAAGGAAAAATAGAGTATGATATGTAACAGAATATAACAGTTTATAACTACTATAATACTGCCCCCTATGTACAGGAATATAACTACTATAATACTGCCCCCTATGTACAGGAATATAACTACTATAATACTGCCCCTATGTACAAGAATATAACTACTATAATACTGCCCCCTATGTACAAGAATATAACTACTATAATACTACCCCCTATGTACAAGAATATAACTACTATAATACTGCCCCCTATGTACAGGAATATAACTACTATAATACTGCCCCCTATGTACAGGAATATAACTACTATAATACTGCCCCTATGTACAAGAATATAACTACTATAATACTGCCCCCTATGTACAAGAATATAACTACTATAATACTACCCCCTATGTACAAGAATATAACTACTATAATACTGCCCCCTATGTACAAGAATATAACTACTATAATACTGCCCCCTATGTACAAGAATATAACTACTATAATACTGCCCCCTATGTACAAGAATATAACTACTATAATACTGCCCCCTATGTACAAGAATATAACTACTATAATACTGCCCCCTATGTACAGGAATATAACTACTATAATACTGCCCCCTATGTACAGGAATATTACTACTATAATACTGCCCCCTATGTACAGGAATATAACTACTATAATACTGCCCCCTATGTACAAGGATATAACAACTATAATACTGCCCCCTATGTACAAGAATATAACTACTATAATACTGCCCCCTATGTACAAGAATATAACTACTATAATACTGCCCTCTATGTACAAGAATATAACTACTATAATACTGCCCCCTATGTACAGGAATATAACTACTATAATACTGCCCCCTATGTACAAGAATATAACTACTATAATACTGCCCCCTATGTACAAGAATATAACTACTATAATACTGCCCCCTATGTACAGGAATATAACTACTATAATACTGCCCCCTATGTTCAGGAATATAACTATTATAATACTGCCCCCTATGTACAAGAATATAACTACTATAATACTGCCCCCTATGTACAGGAATATAACTACTATAATACTGCCCCCTATGTACAAGAATATAACTACTATAATACTGCACCCTATGTACAAGAATGTAGCTACTATAATACTGCCCCCTATGTACAGGAATATAACTACTATAATACTGCCCTCTATGTACAAGAATATAACTACTATAATACTGCCCCCTATGTACAGGAATGTAACTACTATAATACTGATCCCTATGTACAAGAATATAACTACTATAATACTGCCCCCTATGTACAGGAATATAACTAGTATAATACTGTCCCCTATGTACAGGAATATAACTACTATAATACTGTCCCCTATGTACAGGAATATAACTACTATAATACTGCCCCCTATGTACAGGAATATAACTACTATAATACTGCCCCCTATGTACAAGAATATAACTACTATAATACTGCCCCCTATGTACAGGAATATAACTACTATAATACTGCCCCCTATGTTCAGGAATATAACTATTATAATACTGCCCCCTATGTACAAGAATATAACTACTATAATACTGCCCCCTATGTACAGGAATATAACTACTATAATACTGCCCCCTATGTACAAGAATAAAACTACTATAATACTGCACCCTATGTACAAGAATGTAGCTACTATAATACTGCCCCCTATGTACAGGAATATAACTACTATAATACTGCCCCTATGTACAGGAATATAACTACTATAATACTGCCCTCTATGTACAAGAATATAACTACTATAATACTGCCCCCTATGTACAGGAATGTAACTACTATAATACTGATCCCTATGTACAAGAATATAACTACTATAATACTGCCCCCTATGTACAGGAATATAACTAGTATAATACTGTCCCCTATGTACAGGAATATAACTACTATAATACTGTCCCCTATGTACAGGAATATAACTACTATAATACTGCCCCCTATGTACAGGAATATAACTACTATAATACTGCCCCCTATGTACAAGAATATAACTACTATAATACTGCCCCCTATGTACAGAAATATAACTACTATAATACTGCCCCCTATGTTCAGGAATATAACTATTATAATACTGCCCCCTATGTACAAGAATATAACTACTATAATACTGCCCCCTATGTACAGGAATATAACTACTATAATACTGCCCCCTATGTACAAGAATAAAACTACTATAATACTGCACCCTATGTACAAGAATGTAGCTACTATAATACTGCCCCCTATGTACAGGAATATAACTACTATAATACTGCCCCTATGTACAGGAATATAACTACTATAATACTGCCCTCTATGTACTAGAATATAACTACTATAATACTGCCCCCTATGTACAGGAATGTAACTACTATAATACTGATCCCTATGTACAAGAATATAACTACTATAATACTGCCCCCTATGTACAGGAATATAACTAGTATAATACTGTCCCCTATGTACAGGAATATAACTACTATAATACTGTCCCCTATGTACAGGAATATAACTACTATAATACTGCCCCCTATGTACAGGAATATAACTACTATAAAACTGCCCCTTATGTACAAGAATATAACTACTATATTACTGCTCCTTATGTACAAGAATATAACTACTATAATACTGCCCCCTATGTACAGGAATATAACTACGATAAAACTGCCCCTTATGTACAAGAATATAACTACTATAATACTGCTCCTTATGTACAAGAATATAACTACTATAATACTGCCCCCTATGTACAAGAATATAACTACCATAATACTGCCCCCTATGTACAAGAATATAACTACTATAATACTGCTCCCTGTGTACAAGAATATAACTACTATAATACTGCTCCCTGTGTACAAGAATATAACTACTATAATACTGCCCCCTATGTACAGGAATATAACTACTATAATACTGACCCCTATGTACAAGAATATAACTACTATAATACTGCCCCCTATGTACAAGAATATAACTACTATAATACTGTCCCCTATGTACAGGAAAATAACTACTATAATACTGCCCGCTGTGTACAGGAATATAACTACTATAATACTGCCCCCTATGTACAAGAATATAACTACTATAATACTGCCCCCTATGTACAGGAATATAACTACTATAATACTGCCCCCTATGTACAGGAATATAACTACTATAATACTGCCCCTATGTACAAGAATATAACTACTATAATACTGCCCCCTATGTACAGGAATATAACTACTATAATACTGCTCCCTATGTACAGGAATATAACTACTATAATACTGCCCCCTATGTACAAGAATGTAACTACTATAATACTGCCCCTATGTACAGGAATATAACTACTATACTACTGCCCCCTATGTACAGGAATATAACTACTATAATACTGCCCCCTATGTACAAGAATATAACTACTATAATACTGCCCCCTATGTACAGGAATATAACTACTATAATACTGCCCCCTATGTACAAGAATATAACTACTATAATACTGCCCCCTATGTACAGGAATATAACTACTATAATACTGCCCCCTATGTACAGGAATATAAATACTATAATACTGTCCCCTATGTACAAGAATATAACTACTATAATACTGCCCCCTATGTACAGGAATATAACTACTATAATACTGCCCCTATGTACAAGAATAGAACTACTATAATACTGCCCCTATGTACAAGAATATAACTACTATAATACTTCCCCCTATGTACAAGAATATAACTACTATACTACTGCCCCCTATGTACAGGAATATAACTACTATACTACTGCCCCCTATGTACAGGAATATAACTACTATAATACTGCCCCCTATGTACAAGAATATAACTACTATAATACTGCCCCCTATGTACAGGAATATAACTACTATAATACTGCCCCCTATGTACAAGAATATAACTACTATAATACTGCCCCCTATGTACAGGAATATAACTACTATAATACTGCCCCCTATGTACAGGAATATAAATACTATAATACTGTCCCCTATGTACAAGAATATAACTACTATAATACTGCCCCCTATGTACAGGAATATAACTACTATAATACTGCCCCTATGTACAAGAATAGAACTACTATAATACTGCCCCTATGTACAAGAATATAACTACTATAATACTTCCCCCTATGTACAAGAATATAACTACTATAATACTGCCCCCTATGTACAGGAATATAACTACTATAATACTGCCCCCTATGTACAGGAATATAACTACTATAATACTGTCCCCTATGTACAGGAATATAACTACTATAATACTGCCCCCTATGTACAGGAATATAACTACTATAATACTGTCCCCTATGTACAGGAATATAACTACTATAATACTGCCCCCTATGTACAGGAATATAACTACTATAATACTGCCCCTATGTACAAGAACATAACTACTATAATACTGCCCCCTATGTACAAGAATATAACTACTATAATACTGCCCCTATGTACAGGAATATAACTACTATAATACTGCCCCCTATGTACAGGAATATAACTACTATAATACTGTCCCCTATGTACAGGAATATAACTACTATAATACTGCCCCCTATATACAGGAATATAACTACTATAATACTGCCCCTATGTACAAGAACATAACTACTATAATACTGCCCCCTATGTACAAGAACATAACTACTATAATACTGCCCCCTCTGTACAGGAATATAACTACTATAATACTGCCCCCTATGTACAGGAATATAACTACTATAATACTTCCCAAATGTACAAGAACATAACTACTATAATACTGCCCCCTATGTACAAGAACATAACTACTATAAAACTGCCCCCTATGTACAAGAATATAACTACTATAATACTGCCCCCTATGTACAGGAATATAACTACTATAATACTGCCCCCTATGTACAGGAATATAACTACTATAATGCTGCCCTCTATGTACAAGAATATAACTACTATAATACTGCCCCCTATGTACAGGAATATAACTACTATAATACTGCCCCCTATGTACAGGAATATAACTACTATAAAACTGCCCCTTATGTACAAGAATATAACTACTATAATACTGCCCCTATTTACGGGAATATAACTACTATAATACTGCCCCCTATGTACAAGAATATAACTACCATGATACTGCCCCCTGTGTACAAGAATATAACTACTATAATACTGCTCCCTGTGTACAAGAATATAACTACTATAATACTGCCCCCTATGTACAGGAATATAACTACTATAATACTGCCTCCTATGTACAGGAATATAACTACTATAATACTGCCCCCTATGTACAGGAATATAACTACTATAATACTGCCCCCTATGTACAGGAATATAACTACTATAATACTGCCCCCTGTGTACAGGAATATAACTACTATAATACTGCCCCCTGTGTACAGGAATATAACTACTATAATACTGCCCCCTATGTACAGGAATATAACTACTATAATACTGCCCCCTGTGTACAGGAATATAACTACTATAATACTGCCCCCTATGTACAGGAATATAACTACTATAATACTGCCCCCTGTGTATAGGAATATAACTACTATAATACTGACCCCTATGTACAAGAATATAACTACTATAATACTGCCCCCTATGTACAAGAATATAACTACTATAATACAGCCCCCTATGTACAGGAATATAACTACTATAATACTGCCCCCTATGTACAAGAATATAACTACTATAACACTGCCCCCTATGTACAAGAATATAACTACTATAATACTGCCCCCTATGTACAAGAATGTAACTACTATAATACTGCCCCCTATGTACAGGAATATAACTACTATAATACTGCCCCCTATGTACAGGAATATAACTACTATAATACTGCCTCCTAGAGGTGAGGTTGTGTGTGGTGAGAGCTCTTGACCCTCCGGATGTCTGGAGCTAGCCCAGGGCGGGGCCACCCTGGGTGGGGAGATTCCCCAAGCGAGGCCCAGGCTTCCAGGCCTACACCGGGAGTGAACTCCCAGATAACTCTAAAGATGGATGCAGAAGCAGATTGTCAGACCAGCAGCAGGTGCACAGCCCCCCACTCCTGCACCCAGACAGAGGAGAACATCCATAGAGAAGCAAACCCTGCAAGAAACCCTGCAGCAGAGGGATGTGGTGACCAGCATGGCCGCTCCAGGCCGCACCAGATCTGCTGTGAAGCCACAACATGTCCCTGCAAAGGCCGGTGCAAGCAGCAAGCCTGGAGATGTGACACACAAGGAGACAGGTGGATGCACTCAGCCTGGAGGACTACAGCGACCAGCACGGCAGGTGAAGGAGACAGGTGGATGCACACAGCCTGGAGCACTACAGAGACCAGCACGGCAGGTGAAGGAGACCACCCGAGCGCCTGAGCTGCAGTTGGCGGAGGAGATCCCGGCACTGGTAAGGAGGATGGGGGAGCTTAGTCACCACAAACAGATGCTGCAAATGCAAATAGACTGCATGTACTCACTAAAAACTGCGCACCCTGAGAGTAGCGCCCTGTATGACTCTAAGCTGCACTCACTGAGTAAAGAGCTGGCGGTGGTGGTGGGAGAGATGGACTGTGTCCTGGAGAAGATGGGGCCGCTGTCTGAGTCCTATAGGAATAAGGAACGCTTTGCCAGACAGAACATTGCATCCATGTCCAGACCCTCTGACGCTGCGTCAGTGTCCAGCATGTCCCCTGATGAGAGAGGAACACGTCCCATACTGCAGGCCCCAAGCTTTGTGTTTCATGAGGGCGAGAAGGGAAAACAGCAGCTGCAAAGGTCTGCAGCCGTCCATCAGCAGGAGCATGCACAGGCACCACAAGTCCCAGGAGGCACTACACTGCAGCAGGAGCATGCACAGGCACCACAAGTCCCAGGAGGCACTACACCGCAGCAGGACAGTGGACATGCACCTATGTGTCACGGTGATTCGGTGATCCAGGACCGTTCTACTGCTGGAGCAGACACTGGGGACACTAGCGGACATCATGATGTTCCTGAGGGGTCGGGGGATGGAGGGGACCCTCAATCTGTATGGGATGTGCAGTCACCTGAGGATAACATAGAGGTGGATGAGGGAAAGGGGGTACAGGATAATGTAAGTGACTTCCCCCCTATAACATCGAGCCCCCCAGTTGAGTCAGGTCGCTCTAGCCCAGACCCTCCCCCCAATACCCGGAGTGAGCCCCATCAGGAACCCCCCAAAAACGCCTGGAGCCGCGGCGCTCCCTCCTTCACCTCTAGCGCACACTACACAGGGCAGGCGTTTAAGAGGAGGAACGTGGTGCGCTTTAAAAACAGGGGCACCAAGGAAGATCTCCCAGATAGGAGGTTTGTGGTGCGGGATCTCCTGTGCAGCCAGATGGGGTTCTCCCCAGATGACATCCTGGCAGTCATCAACCTGCCAGACAGACAGGGCTACGATGTCAGCTTTAAGCTTATGTCAAGTCTGGATAGGTTCTTGGATAAACTCCCCCGGTTCAGGGATAAGGACAGCTGGAGTAAGTTCGTGTTTGTCCCCATATCCAGGCCAGGTACCGTGGTGGTCAATGTGATATTCTGGAACGAGTCTGTTCCCCCTCAGGATATTATAGTGTGGCACAGGCGCCATTGTGACCTAGTGTCTGACCTCACTAAGAACAGAGACGCCGACGGCATCTGGACTGGTGGGTGGAAGGTTCTGGTAAAACTGAGGCAGTACAATAATATCACCCTGCACCTCCCCAACAGCTTCTTCATAGGCAGAGAGAAAGGCGTCTGCTTTTATCCCGGGCAACCAAGAAAGTGCTTCAAGTGCGGTAAGATCGGGCACGTGGCCAATATATGTACAGTGGTGAAGTGTAACCTGTGCGGGGAGGTCGGCCATCTCAGCGCCACCTGTGAGACGGTCAGATGTAACCTCTGCGGAGAGATGGGCCACCCGCACAAGGATTGCCCGGAGGCCTGGCATAACATCGCCAGGGACTTCTCAGATGATGAGATAGTACAGGAGGCAGACGCCTTAGAGGAGGAGGCCTTGGTGTCAGGGCAAATTATGACCAGGCGGGAGGTACAGGGGTCAGGTGATGCTGTACCAGCACCTCAGATGTCGGATGGTGCTCAGGGGAGTTTGGGGGTGGTAACTCAGGAGCAGCCTCAGGCAGCCACCTCTATAGCACCTGGGAAATATGAGGAGGTTAAAAAAAACAAGAGAAAGAAAAAAGATAAATCCTCCCGTAAACCAGAGGAAGAAAGCAATTTAGGTCCAAAAACCAGGAAAAAGTCCAGTGGTGATACCGGGGTCATGGTCCTATCTAACAGATATGATGTTCTGTCAGAAGGTGATTATGAGCACGAGTTACAGCGCATTGATAATGAGTGTGAGGTGGACACAGGAGACCCCCCAACTAAGAAGAAGCCCCCTCCTGTAGAGGCTGCTGAGGAGTCAGACATGGAGACAGGTGGAAGACAGGGGGAGGATGACTCTGACATATGATGATGGGGGTCACTGCTCTGCTCTTTATCATTGTAATGGCTGGATTCTCTCTAAAAGTTGCTTCTAGCAATGTCAACAGCATTAAAGTAAGAAGGACCAGACACGCCGTGTATGACCACCTGAGATATCTGGACGCTGATGTCATCTTCCTGCAGGAGACCCGTCTGACCACCTTGGGGCATCTCCGTGAGGCTGAGCGTGAGTGGCGGTCTGGTCCTTCTTACTGGTCACTGGCTGTGGAGCCGTACGCCGGGGTCGCCATACTGTTTAACACCACAGACGTGACGGTGCACAGGCTGACGGAGGTCGCTATGGGGAGGTGCCTGGTGCTGGAGGTGACCATCCATGGTAGGCGGCTCCGGCTGATCAACATCTATGGCCCACAGACAGTGACAGAGAGAATCCAGCTGTTCAATGAGGTGAAGCAATATCTTTTTACCTCGATCCCTGTAGTATTGGCGGGTGACTTTAATGTTACCATGACATCGGGTGACAGGTCCTCGGGCAGAGCAGTGGTCAGAGACTCAAAAGTACTACAGAACATCGTATCACAGGCCCATCTATGTGATGTATTCACCCTGGACGGGAGGAAACCTAAATATACCTACACATGTGCTGACAGGAACAGTAGGATAGATATGGCGTTTGTAAGTCCTTCAGAGACTGTTAGTGGGATGATTGAGAGGGTCGTCCCATATTCTGACCATCTTGTCTTATTGTTTCACCTAGGCGCCACTAACCGTTCTGATATTGGACGGGGGTTATGGAGGCTCAATTCCAGCATCCTGGATGATGTATATGTCCAGAACTGTGTCCACTCCCTTTTTCAGGACCAGCTCCAGACACAGGACTTCTATGACAACATATCTGACTGGTGGGAGAACGTCAAGGAGGAGATCAGGTCCCTCTTAAGGAGACTGTCAGTGAAAAAGGGTAAGAGTAAGTACAGCCAGTATCTGAAGCTGCGGAGAGAATTGGAGTCACTGTATTCGGCGGGTGGGAATGACAAACAAAATATTGACCAACTGAAATCTGAGATAAAGCAGTATCAGTACAGCCGCTACACGTCCCTGGTAATAGAAAGAGATTACGGGACTCTAGGCGTCCCTGATCTGTATGAAAATTGCCGGGAACGTGTGGCCAAGAAATCGATCACAGGTCTCACTGACTCCCAGGGAGTTTTGCAGGAATCTCGGGAGGGTATCCTGGGGGTGGTGAGATCCTACTATGCTGAGTTATTTCAGAAAAAGGTTTTGGATAAAGAGAAAATGGTTCAATTCTTGGAGGCAACTCCAGGCCCTGATACTAGAGAATTGGACTTTTCTCCTTTGACAGCAGGAATAACAGAGGAGGAGGTTAAAGAGGCCATTGATAAGTTACATCTGAAGAAGGCACCAGGTCCTGATGGTATTACAGCTGAATTCTATAAAACGTTTAAAGACCTCTTAGCCCCGATCCTTGTGGATGTATTTACAAATTGTCTAGAGAATCACCTGATGCCTCCATCCATGAGAGTGTCCTCCCTTATTCTGCTGTCCAAAGGTAAGGAGCCTAGTGACATCAAGAACTGAAGGCCGATCGCCCTCTTGAATGTCGACAGGAAAATTCTGGCAAAAATTCTATTCTCTAGATTAGTCTGTTTGTCCCCGGCACTGTTGGCAGGCTCTCAGTACGGCACAGTAAAAGGGCGGAACATCTCTGGAGCAGTCATCTCGATAAGGGAGATGTTTGAGAGATGTAAAGCTCTGAGGTGTGGGAGATATGTTGTAGGTCTGGACCAGGCTAAAGCCTTTGACAGGGTTGACCACGATTATCTATGGGCCACTTTATCAAAGTACGGTATTCCGGGAGAATTTGTGGATTGGCTCAGGACTTTGTACAGAGAGGCGAAGAGCTTTCCTCTGATCAATGGTTGGCAGGGGGACACTTTTGAAGTAGAGGCCGGGGTACGACAGGGCTGCCCCCTGAGTCCACTGCTGTATGTGTTTGCCATAGACTTGTTTCTGCGATCACTGCAGCAGTGTGATTTTCGGGGGGTGCCGGTCCCCCGTTGCTTGCCTTTGAAGGTAGTCGCCTACGCGGATGATGTGACTGTGGTGATATCTGAACCTCATGAGGTGGAGATGTTATCCACAGCCATCAGAAGTTACTCAGAGGCCTCCGGGTCTCTGGTCAACCTTGAGAAGAGTCAAGCTTTCTGGACATTGGATACTGCACCTGACTTTGATCTGCCACAGTTCGCCAAGGCCTCCACCCATATTAAGATCCTTGGGGTGAAATTTGGGAGGGAAGACAATGCCAAACTAAATTGGGAAGAGAAGTTGGAAACCGGAAATGCAAAGGTTCAGCGATGGAAGAACTGGAGGCTGACCTATAGAGAAAGGGTTACTCTGATGAAGACTTACCTGGTCCCTGTCTTCCTCTACGTCTCTGTCGTCTTTCCATTGCCAGAATCTTTCTCCGCTAGGCTCTTTAGCCTGTTCTTCCAACTTTTATGGGGGAACCGGTTGAACCCAGTAAAAAGATGGATCACCTACCTGCAGAGGAGAGAGGGTGGACTGGATATGTTAAATCCAAAGGTTTTCTTTGACTCCATGTTTCTGAAAGTCAATTTTGGTTGCCTGGACTCAAATAATGGTCTCCTGTGGGTAAGTAGTGTCAGGGACTGGATATTGCCTTTTGCAGAGTCTTGGGTGCGAGGCGGCAGTCTCAAGAGGGGCCGATGGACTCCTGGCTTCCTCCCCCAGTATCTGGAGTATGGTCTTAGGTGTTTGAAAAAGTGGAGAATAGATAAGACCTATCTGGAGAGTAGGACCAGGAAGGAGCTGTACATTAATATCTGTAAGACCTACTATACAGTACAGCCAGCTCTGAGGGACTGCACGACGACCGCCCTGCAGGAGAGTCTGAAATTTCTGAATAGTCCTAGGCTTCCTGCAAAGTTCTATGACATCGCCTGGTTGTCCTTACATGGGAGGCTCTTTGTTAGGGGCAATTTAAAATTCCTGAGCGTCTCTGACCGTATGTGTCCCCTAGGATGTCAGCAGGAGGAGACTATGGAGCACTTTACCACCGAGTGCCAGGGAGGGAGGCGGATATGGCAGGAGGTGTCCCGCAGGCTGAATATACCACGTCTACAGTCTCTCAAATACCCAGATATCATCTATGGGGTAACATCACATGTAGATGGCATCAACAGGGAGACCATGTACCTCATTATCACCACCATAAAGTATTATCACTGGCATAACAGGACCCGAGTCTGCATCCACAGCGAGTCCTTCCAGCACATGACCGCAGTCACACTGATCATGTCTGAGCTCAGGTGGATCAGATACATAGAGATAGGAAAAAGAGATGGAAATAGGAAGTTATGGAGGAATATATGTTTGGACTAATGGATCATGTAATTATGTTTAATCCTTTTACCTTTAACCAATGATGGACATTTAAGTTACTTTTTATACATTTATTTATTAATTTCAATGTATGATTTCTGTTAAATTCTGATTGGAATGTACCATGTATTTTGTATGTTTCTACTAATAAAAATTGCCCCCTATGTACAGGAATATAAATACTATAATACTGCCCCCTATGTACAAGAATATAACTACTATAATACTTCCCCCTATGTACAAGAATATAACTACTATAATACTGCCCCCTATGTACAGGAATATAACTAATATAATACTGCCCCCTATGTACAGGAATATAACTACTATAATACTGCCCCCTATGTACAGGAATATAACTACTATAATACTGCCCCCTATGTACAAGAATATAACTACTATAATACTGCCCCCTATGTACAGGAATATAACTACTATAATACTGACCCCTATGTACAGGAATATAACTACTATAATTCTGCCCCCTATGTACAGGAATATAACTACTATAATACTGCCCCCTATGTACAAGAATATAACTACTATAATACTGCCCCCTATGTACAGGAATATAACTACTATAATCCTGTCCCCTATGTACAGGAATATAACTACTATATTACTGTCCCCTATGTACAAGAATATAACTACTTTAATACTGCCCCTGTGTACAGGAATATAAC
The DNA here is from genome assembly GCF_040894005.1 of Engystomops pustulosus. NCBI lineage: Eukaryota > Metazoa > Chordata > Amphibia > Anura > Leptodactylidae > Engystomops > Engystomops pustulosus. The sequence goes on along the minus strand of NC_092412.1, from coordinate 257,499,001 downwards.
TACTATAATACTGCCCCCTATGTACAAGAATATAACTACTATAATACTGCCCCCTATGTACAGGAATATAACTACTATAAAACTGCCCCTTATGTACAAGAATATAACTACTATAATACTGTCCCCTATGTACAGGAATATAACTACTATAATACTGCCCCCCTATGTACAGGAATATAACTACTATAATACTGCCCCCTATGTACAGGAATATAACTACTATAATACTGCCTCCTATGTAAAAGAATATAACTACTTTAATACTGCCCCCTATGTACAGGAATATAACTACTATAATACTGCCCCTATTTACGGGAATATAACTACTATAATACTGCCCCCTATGTACAGGAATATAACTACTATAATACTGCCCCCTATGTACAAGAATATAACTACTATAATACTGCCCCCTATGTACAGGAATATAACTACTATAATACTGCCCCCTATGTACAAGAATATAACTACTATAATACTGCATCCTATGTACAAGAATATAACTACTATAATACTGCCTCCTATGTACAAGAATATAACTACTATAAAACTGCCCCTTATGTACAAGAATATAACTACTATAATACTGCCCCTATGTACAGGAATATAACTACTATAATACTGCCCCCTATGTACAGGAATATAACTACTATAATACTGCCCGCTGTGTACAGGAATATAACTACTCTAATAGTGCCCCCTATGTACAAGAATATAACTACTATAATACTGCCCCCTATGTACAGGAATATAACTACTATAATACTGCCCCCTATGTACAAGAATGTAACTACTATAATACTGCCCCTATGTACAGGAATATAACTACTATAATACTGCCCCCTATGTACAGGAATATAACTACTATAATACTGCCCCCTATGTACAGGAATATAACTACTATAATACTGCCCCCATGTACAGGAATATAACTACTATAATACTGCCCCCTATGTACAGGAATATAACTACTATAATACTGCCCCCTATGTACAAGAATATAACTACTTTAATACTGCCCCTGTGTACAGGAATATAACTACTATAATACTGCCCCCTATGTACAGGAATATAAATACTATAATACTGCCCCCTATGTACAAGAATATAACTACTATAATACTGCCCCCTATGTACAGGAATATAACTACTATAATACTGCTCCTTATGTACAAGAATATAACTACTATAATACTGCCTCCTATGTACAGGAATATAACTACTATAATACTTCCCCCTATGTACAGAAATATAACTACTATAATACTGCCCCCTATGTACAGGAATATAACTACTATAATACTGCCCCCTATGTACAGGAATATAAATACTATAATACTGCCCCCTATGTACAAGAATATAACTACTATAATACTGCCCCTATGTACAAGAATATAACTACTATAATACTTCCCCCTATGTACAAGAATATAACTACTATAATACTGCCCCCTATGTACAGGAATATAACTAATATAATACTGCCCCCTATGTACAGGAATATAACTACTATAATCCTGTCCCCTATGTACAGGAATATAACTACTATATTACTGCCCCCTATGTACAAGAATATAACTACTTTAATACTGCCCCTATGTACAGGAATATAACTACTATAATACTGCCCCCTATGTACAGGAATATAACTACTATAATACTGCCCCCTATGTACAGGAATATAAATACTATAATACTGCCCCCTATGTACAGGAATATAACTACTATAATACTGCCCCTATGTACAAGAATATAACTACTATAATACTTCCCCCTATGTACAAGAATATAACTACTATAATACTGCCCCCTATGTACAGGAATATAACTAATATAATACTGCCCCCTATGTACAGGAATATAACTACTATAATCCTGTCCCCTATGTACAGGAATATAACTACTATATTACTGCCCCCTATGTACAAGAATATAACTACTTTAATACTGCCCCTATGTACAGGAATATAACTACTATAATACTGCCCCCTATGTACAGGAATATAACTACTATAATACTGCCCCCTATGTACAAGAATATAACTACTATAATACTGCCCCCTATGTACAGGAATATAACTACTATAATACTGCCCCCTATGTACAAGAATATAACTACTTTAATACTGCCCCTATGTACAGGAATATAACTACTATAATACTGCCCCCTATGTACAGGAATATAACTACTATAATACTGCCCCCTATGTACAAGAATATAACTACTATAATACTGCCCCCTATGTACAGGAATATAACTACTATAATACTGCCCCCTATGTACAGGAATATAACTACTATAATACTGCTCCTTATGTACAAGAATATAACTACTATAATACTGCCCCCTATGTACAGGAATATAACTACTATAAAACTGCCCCTTATGTACAAGAATATAACTACTATAATACTGCCCCTATTTACGGGAATATAACTACTATAATACTGCCCCCTATGTACAAGAATATAACTACTATAATTCTGCATCCTATGTACAAGAATATAACTACTATAATACTGCCTCCTATGTACAAGAATATAACTACTATAATACTGCATCCTATGTACAAGAATATAACTACTATAATACTGCATCCTATGTACAAGAATATAACTACTATAATACTGCATCCTATGTACAAGAATATAACTACTATAATACTGCCCCTATGTACAGGAATATAACTACTATAATACTGCCCCCTATGTACAGGAATATAACTACTATAATACTGCCCGCTGTGTACAGGAATATAACTACTCTAGTAGTGCCCCCTATGTACAAGAATATAACTACTATAATACTGCCCCCTATGTACAGGAATATAACTACTATAATACTGCCACCTATGTACAAGAATGTAACTACTATAATACTGCCCCTATGTACAGGAATATAACTACTATAATACTGCCCCCTATGTACAGGAATATAACTACTATAATACTGCCCCCTATGTACAAGAATATAACTACTATAATACTGCCCCCTATGTACAGGAATATAACTACTATAATACTGCTCCTTATGTACAAGAATATAACTACTATAATACTGCCCCCTATGTACAGGAATATAACTACTATAATACTGCCCCCTATGTACAGGAATATAAATACTATAATACTGCCCCCCTATGTACAAGAATATAACTACTATAATACTGCCCCTATGTACAAGAATATAACTACTATAATACTTTCCCCTATGTACAAGAATATAACTACTATAATACTGCCCCCTATGTACAGGAATATAACTACTATAATACGGCCCCCTTTGTACAGGAATATAACTACTATTATACTGTCCCCTATGTACAGGAATATAACTACTATATTACTGCCCCCTATGTACAAGAATATAACTTCTATAAAACTGCCCCCTATGTACAGGAATATAACTACTATAATACTGCTCCTTATGTAAAAGAATATAACTACTATAATACTGCCCCCTATGTACAGGAATATAACTACTATAATACTGCCCACTATGTACAAGAATATAACTACTATAATACTGCCCCCTATGTACAGGAATATAACTACTATAATACTGCCCCCTATGTACAGGAATATAACTACTATAATACTGCCCCTTATGTACAAGAATATAACTACTATAATACTGCCCCTATTTACGGGAATATAACTACTATAATACTGCCCCCTATGTACAAGAATATAACTACTATAATACTGCCCCCTATGTAAAGGAATATAACTACTATTATACTGCCCCCTATGTACAAGAATATAACTACTATAATACTGCCCCCTATGTAGAGGAATTATAACTACTATAATACTGCCCCCTATGTACAAGAATGTAACTACTATAATACTGCCCCTATGTACAAGAATATAACTACTATAATACTGCCCCCTATGTACAGGAATATAACTACTATAATACGGCCCCCTTTGTACAGGAATATAACTACTATTATACTGTCCCCTTTGTACAGGAATATAACTACTATATTACTGCCCCCTATGTACAAGAATATAACTACTATAATACTGCCCCCTATGTACAGGAATATAACTACTATAATACTGCTCCTTATGTAAAAGAATATAACTACTATAATACTGCCCCCTATGTACAGGAATATAACTACTATAATACTGCCCCCTATGTACAGGAATATAACTACTATAAAACTGCCCCTTATGTACAAGAATATAACTACTATAATACTGCCCCCTATGTACAAGAATATAACTACTATAATACTGCCCCCTATGTACAGGAATATAACTACTATAATACTGCCCCCTATGTACAAGAATATAACTACTATAATACTGCCCCCTGTGTACAAGAATATAACTACTATAATACTGCCCCTATGTACAGGAATATAACTACTATAATACTGCCCCCTATGTACAGGAATATAACTACTATAATACTGCCCCCTATGTACAAGAATATAACTACTATAATACTGCCCCCTATGTACAAGAATATAACTACTATAATACTGCCCCCTATGTACAGGAATATAACTGCTATAATACTGCCCCCTATGTACAGGAATATAACTACTATAATACTGCCCCCTATGTACAGGAATATAACTACTATAATACTGCCCCCTATGTACAGGAATATAACTACTATAATACTGCCCCCTATGTACAGGAATATAACTACTATAATACTGCCCCCTATGTACAAGAATATAACTACTATAATACTGCCCCCTATGTACAGAATATAAGAATGATAAGATATCCAGCTGGTGGAATATATATACTCCCTCTGATAATCACTGACCAGCAGTATATTGCTGCACGGCTCCACTTGCGGTATTGTATTTGTTGTTCCTGTACATTGAGTTGTCAGTATAGCGGTACATGGAGCCTCCTGAGGTTACGCTGTTCATAGATGTGAGATACTTTGCATTACTTGGAGAGGTCACATAATCTTCGGGGGACATGGCTCCCTGCACTCTCAGTCTTACTCTCGGCACACACTGACGCTCTGCACACTATTATCTTCCCGCTGCAGAGATGTGGACGCTGTATGTTCTATTTTAGAAGTCGGGGAAGGTACTCGCTGTTCTGTTCCTATACACTGATGTGAAATGGTCTACAATACTGTATCCGCACATCACGGGGGACTACAATGTACCCGGCTCAGTGAGCGGCTGCAAAAGCCGAGGAGATTAAGAGCAGCGAAATCGCAGAATATATATAAACTCTAAGTGTTCACCAATATTAAAGGGGAACCTCAGTCTTGGTTAGTTCTTAGTTCATCTCAGTTTAGGGTCCCCCCCCCCCCTCTACATGGGAGCCCCCCCCCCCACACATTATAACAGGAATATGGAAGGGGAAGGCACAGAATTTGTATTGGATCCCTGGAGCTTCCTCATTGTTGTCGTGTTTTAAATGCTTTGTCTTTCAGTGCATAAATGTATCAAAATTTGATGCATAGAAAATATAACATTACCAAATGGGGGTCATTTATCTCATCTTGTTTTGTCTTGTCTTTGCGTCTTATCTTTGTATTTTTTCCGTCTGCTACTTCGGTAATTTATCAATCTCACTTTTTCCTTGTGTTCTTTTATTTCGATCCCTTTTTGCGACTTTTTTTTTTTTTCACAAATGTCTCAAAAATGTCACACAAATGTCTCAAGTCACTTCTTACCATTTTCTAAGTTTTCTTTAAGTATAATTTTGCAGACTTTTGCGCCAAAATATGTTGCAAATTTTAGACAGTTTGTAATGATAAATGTCGTTTGTAACATTTAGAACATCTGCTAAATGTGTTTTACTGGCGATAAACAAATGTCCCTAAAAAGTTTCAATGTGCCAAAAAAAGTCTCAAAAAAGTCATGGAAAAAGGAGGAAACTTTAATGACTCCCAATGTAATACATGCTGACAATGCCAAAACCAGTCTTACTACAAAAATAGTGCTGGGACCAAGCTTTTACATAGATACAGCACCAGAACCCAGCACCTACATAGCTACATAGATACAGTACCAGAACCAACCACCTACATAGATACAGTACCAGAACCAAGCACCTACATAGATACATAGATACAGTACCAGAACCAACCACCTACATAGATACATAGATACAGTACCAGAACCAAGCACCTACATAGCTACATTACCACTACTAAGATTGCTACATAGATTCAGGGATTGAAACAAAATGACTATATAGAAAAAGCACCAGAACCAAGCTCACTTCATAGAAACAGGATCACAACCAAAATTATTACATAGATACAGCAGCAAAACCAAGCAAATACATAGATACGATACCAGAGCCTTGATTATTGCATATAAACGGTACAAGAACCTAGATTACTACATAGATACATTACCAGAACCAAAATTACTACATAGATGCAGGACCGGAACCACGATTATTGCATAGAAACGCTTACAGAACCAAGATTCCAACATAGATACATTGTATTGGAACTCATAAACCACTAGCAGTAAGCTGTCAAGCTACTAAACAGCTTCTAGATGATCATCCAGAAAATCAACTTTGAAGCGAGATGTAAATTGGTTATGGATTGTAGGAAGTAGTGCGATTAACCCTGAAGTCAAGCTCTCCTTGCCCTAGGACAGTGATGGCTAACTTATGACACGCGTGTCAGTGCTGACACACGTAGCCATTTTCACTGACATGCGGCTGCCTGAGAGTTAAGTTTCATCCTACATGACCAGGTGCAGTAGCCGGGAGCCTGAGAGATTGCACTGAGCTTCCAGCACTCCCCCCTCCTCCTCCTCCCCCAGGCCGGCCCCACCCCATGTGTGAGCTGTGCCTAGTGTCTCCAGTCAGCACAGGTATCAGCACAGGGCACAGCAGGGGAGGTGACCCGGCCATACACCCAGGAGGCTCCTCTGTAGCTCCTGATAGTTGTGGTGGGGGGAGGATGGCAACACAGTCAGAGGCCACATTGCTGCTGCCCTGTGTGATGTCCCAGCAGCTGCCACCTCTACACTGACCAGCTCCAGAGCAGGAATGAGGGAGGACAACAACTCCCATCATACAGTGAGTAAGGTCAGTGCACTGTATGATAGAAGACATTTATCAGGGCTTGTGTGTCAGTTTTTGTCAAGGTGACACACCACCCGAGTTATGCTCGGTTTTTTGGCGAATTTTGACACACCAAGCTCAAAAGGTTGCCCATCATTGCCTTAGGACGTCCCCTTTACTGTAATTGCTATCAATTACATGGAAGGAGGTGTTCAGAGGCAGGAGAGCTTGACTTCAGCGTTAAACTCTCCGCCTCCCTGACTTTATACATCTAACTTTCATCTCACTTCACATATTCTAGAAGCTGTTCAACTGCCTGACAACATACTGGTAGTGGTTTATTAGGTCAATTTCTGATGACAGGTTCCCTTGAGTACAGGTCCAGTATAATGCCAGAATGCTGCAATACAGTATGTTTAATCAGAGATCAGATCCCCCTAGGATTCAATAACCCAAGGGGGCCTAAAAAAAATATTAGAAATTTAAATAAAGAGTATTAAAAAATCAAATTGCCGACTTTCTATTGAGTGGAAATAATAAAAAACATAAACACGTTTTCCGCCCCTCTCACTATGTCCGATCTGACGTGAACCCCTCGATAGAGACACAAGTCTAAATTGCAGCTTTTTCACATTTGTGCCTCCCATTAAAATTGCAATAAAAGTGATGAAGGAATAAATGAGGCCTGTGAAAATACTGTGAAAGGAGAGGCAATTCCATCCATTCCCGATAATTCCGGGCTTCTCCTCTCTCCTGTGTCCTGATGAAGAGAACAGAGGAGGCTCCAGGGGCTCTAGAGTAGTCCATGCACTGGAGATGGGACTCCTGGGTCCAGGTCCACTTTTCATGCCAGACAGGAATCCCAGTAGTCCCCCTAGCCCTAGCACAAGGGGGGAGGGGCTGTGGGACTTATCACACAAGTTATGGGATCCTCAAGATGATAAAGATAATCTTCAGACCCCACAGCACCCACAGGGACCTGCAGCTCCTCATATCTCATAGAGCTGGAGATACTGGGAGAGCACAAAATCATCCACCACCCGCCAATCATGTTTGGCTACTGGTGGATGACACATGGAAAACATCTCTATATGTATTTATAGTAGAAAACCCTCATAGTAGAGTCAATAATCTCAGCAGGGACCGTCCCTCCTCCTCCTCCTCCTTCCGATTCCAATCCTCGGAGATGTTTTCCATGTGCCAAGGAAGGTGACAATAATCGGGATGACACAACGACAAACCTAAACAGAACGAAGGAACCTCAAGACGTTTCAAAAGAACAGAGCAGCAGCCGTCATCCGCAGCCACAAACCATGTGACAGCCACAAAAACTTTTCGTTTTTTCAATGTTTTTTTTTTTAACATAAAATGCAGTTTCTGTTCAGCAGGAGATGCAAAAACATGAGGGAATACAATGTTCTGACATCTTGTATCACACTGTGCGACACTAAGACTTGCATCATGATACATCCAGGGGCTGGAGACATTGGGCCACATGTATCACTCGTTTTTTCAGTTGTTTTTGCACCAGTTTTGCGACTAAAAACCAAGCTAGCCGCGCAGCAAAGATAACCATGTTTCCCTCATTTATCCGACCAATCCAGATGTTTTGCTGCTCCTAATAATCATTCATCATTAGCGACTTTTTATTCAGGATCAAAAACCGGAACAAAAAAGAAGAGACAGTCAGGACAGAGAAGTGTCCCCCGTGTAGCAGGATAGAAGAGAAGTGAGTGGGAGCCGCAGACAGGACAGAGAAGTGTCCCCCGTGTAGCAGGATAGAAGAGAAGTGAGTGGGAGCCGCAGACAGGACAGAGAAGTGTCCCCCGTGTAGCAGGATAGAAGAGAAGTGAGTGGGAGCCGCAGACAGGACAGAGAAGTGTCCCCATGTAGCAGGATAGAAGAGAAGTGTGTAGGAGCTGCAGACAGTACAGAGAAGTGTCCCCCGTGTAGCAGGATAGAAGAGAAGTGAGTGGGAGCTGCAGACAGGACAGAGAAGTGTCCTCCGTGTAGCAGGATAGAAGAGGAGTGAGTGGAGCTGCGGAGAGTACAGAGAAGTGTTCCGTGTAGCAGGATAGAAGAGAAGTGTGTAGGAGCTGCAGACAGTACAGAGAAGTGTCCCCCGTGTAGCAGGATAGAAGAGAAGTGAGTGGGAGCTGTAGACAGGACAGAGAAGTGTCCCGTGTAGCAGGATAGAAGATAAGTGCGTGGGAACTGCAGACAGGACAGAGAAGTTTCCCCGGTGTAGCAGAACAGAAGAGAAGTGAGTGGGAGCTGCAGACAGTACAGAGAAGTGTCCTCCGTGTAGCAGGATAGAAGAGAAGTGAGTGGGAGCTGCAGAAAGTACAGAGAAGTGTCCCCCATGTAGCAGGATAGAAGAGGAGTGAGTGGAGCTGCGGAGAGTACAGAGAAGTGTCCCGTGTAGCAGGATAGAAGAGAAGTGAGTGGGAGCTGCAGACAGGACAGAGAAGTGTCCCCCGTGTAGCAGGATAGAAGAGGAGTGAGTGGAGCTGCAGAGAGTACAGAGAAGTGTCCCCCATGTAGCAGGATAGAAGAGGAGTGAGTGGAGCTGCGGAGAGTACAGAGAAGTGTCCCATGTAGCAGGATAGAAGAGAAGTGAGTGGGAGCTGCAGAAAGTACAGAGAAGTGTCCCCCATGTAGCAGGATAGAAGAGGAGTGAGTGGAGCTGCGGAGAGTACAGAGAAGTGTCCCGTGTAGCAGGATAGAAGAGAAGTGAGTGGGAGCCGCAGACAGGACAGAGAAGTGTCCCCCGTGTAGCAGGATAGAAGAGAAGTGAGTGGGAGCCGCAGACAGGACAGAGAAGTGTCCCCCGTGTAGCAGGATAGAAGAGAAGTGAGTGAGAGCCGCAGACAGGACAGAGAAGTGTCCCCATGTAGCAGGATAGAAGAGAAGTGTGTAGGAGCTGCAGACAGTACAGAGAAGTGTCCCCCGTGTAGCAGGATAGAAGAGAAGTGAGTGGGAGCTGCAGACAGGACAGAGAAGTGTCCTCCGTGTAGCAGGATAGAAGAGGAGTGAGTGGAGCTGCGGAGAGTACAGAGAAGTGTTCCGTGTAGCAGGATAGAAGAGAAGTGTGTAGGAGCTGCAGACAGTACAGAGAAGTGTCCCCCGTGTAGCAGGATAGAAGAGAAGTGAGTGGGAGCTGTAGACAGGACAGAGAAGTGTCCCGTGTAGCAGGATAGAAGATAAGTGCGTGGGAACTGCAGACAGGACAGAGAAGTTTCCCCGGTGTAGCAGAACAGAAGAGAAGTGAGTGGGAGCTGCAGACAGTACAGAGAAGTGTCCTCCGTGTAGCAGGATAGAAGAGAAGTGAGTGGGAGCTGCAGAAAGTACAGAGAAGTGTCCCCCATGTAGCAGGATAGAAGAGAAGTGAGTGGGAGCTGCAGACAGTACAGAGAAGTGTCCTCCGTGTAGCAGGATAGAAGAGAAGTGAGTGTGAGCTGCAGACAGGACAGAGAAGTGTCCCCCGTGTAGCAGGATAGAAGAGGAGTGAGTGGAGCTGCAGAGAGTACAGAGAAGTGTCCCCCGTGTAGCAGGATAGAAGAGAAGTGAGTGGGAGCTGCAGACAGTACAGAGAAGTGTCCTCCGTGTAGCAGGATAGAAGAGAAGTGAGTGGGAGCTGCAGAAAGTACAGAGAAGTGTCCCCCATGTAGCAGGATAGAAGAGGAGTGAGTGGAGCTGCGGAGAGTATAGAGAAGTGTTCCGTGTAGCAGGATAGAAGAGAAGTGAGTGTATCTGCAGACAGAGAAGTGTCCTGTGTAGCAGGATGACCACACTGGTGTCTGAGGGGGATACTGTACAGAATTACAGGGGTGCAGCAGGAGACCAGCACTGCGGGATCCCCTCCAGGAGAAGCCCCTGCTGAGGAGGTCACTGGGTGTCACACACCTGGGTGCTGCTGTGGGGGTCATTCTCATGTTGGGGTGCGGGGGAGAAGCAGAGAGGAGCTTGTAGGAGGATCACATGTAAGAGCTCGAATATAACATTGCGCCTAAACTGCGCCTAAAGTAAAGTGATAAATAAGAAGCAGGAACTCATCATCACAGATGGATGTAACTTGTGATAATTCTGGCGCAACAACGAGACTTGAGCGCAGAACAGCGATACATCTGACCCAATGTCGCGTATAATGGATTCCACACCTTAAGTTCAAATCTAAATGTGATATAATCCGTCTTCCTACATAAAGATCTGTATGGAAACCTTGTGTCCTTTCACTTCTAGAAGTCTCCATGAAGGAAGTTTCAATGTAACTTTACTTCCTCCATCCTCGGTGTTATAGTTATCCTCTATGACGTTCCCTGTGCCCTCCATTATACTTTACTACCTAGTAACTAGTTACCTTCTACTCCTTGATGTTGCTCCTTTACGATTCCTCCATCACAGATTCTGATATTTACTTCCTAGTTATTAGTTGTTCGTCCCTCCCTGATTTTCCCTTTATACACAAATTCCGTTACCTGCGTCCTTTGTTTCTATTGTGAGCTTGTGAGTCACACCCAGGGTCTCTGAGCTCTGAGTGTGTGAGTCACCCCCAGGGTCTCTGAGTTCTGAGCTTGTGAGTCACCCCCAGGGTCTCTGAGTTCTGAGCTTGTGAGTCACACCCAGGGTCTCTGAGTTCTGAGCTTGCGAGTCACACCCAGGGTCTCTGAGTTCTGAGCTTGCGAGTCACACCCAGGGTCTCTGAGTTCTGAGCTTGTGAGTCACACCCAGGGTCTCTGAGTTCTGAGCTTGTGAGTCACACCCAGGGTCTCTGAGTTCTGAGCTTGTGAGTCACCCCCAGGGTCTCTGAGTTCTGAGCGTGTGAGTCACCCCCAGGGTCTCTGAGTTCTAAGCTTGTGAGTCACCCCCAGGGTCTCTGAGTTCTGAGATTGTGAGTCACACCCAGGGTCTCTGAGTTCTGAGCGTGTGAGTCACACCCAGTGTCTCTTAGTTCTGGGCTTGTGAGTCACACCAAAGGTCTCTGAGTTCTGAGCTTGTGAGTCACACCCAGGGTCTCTGAATTCTGAGCTTGTGAGTCACACCCAGGGTCTCTGAGTTCTGAGCTTGTGAGTCACCCCCAGGGTCTCTGAATTCTGAGCTTGTGAGGCACACCCAGGGATAGATAGATGAGAGATAGATAGATAGGAGATAGATAGGAGATAGATAGATAGATAGGAGATAGATAGATAGATAGATAGATAGATAGATAGATAGATAGATAGATAGGAGATAGATAGATAGATAGATAGGAGATAGATAGATAGAAAGATAGATAGATAGATAGATAGATAGATAGGAGATAGATACATAGATAGATAGATAGATAGATAGATAGATAGATAGATAGATAGGAGATAGATAGATAGATAGATAGATAGATAGGAGATAGATAGATAGGAGATAGATAGATAGGAGATAGATAGATAGATAGATAGATGAGAGATAGATGAGAGATAGATAGATAATTAGATAGGAGATAGATAGATAGATAGATGATAGATAGATAGATAGATAGAAGATAGATAGATAGAAGATAGATAGATAGATAGATAGATAGGAGATAGATAGATAGATAGATAGATAATTAGATAGACAGATAGGAGATAGATAGATAGATAATTAGATAGACAGATAGGAGATAGATAGATAGGAGATAGATAGATACATAGATAGATAGGAGATAGATAGATAGATAGATAGGAGATAGATAGATATATAGATAGATAGATAGATAGATAGATAGATAGATAGATGATAGATAGATAGAAGATAGATAGATAGATAGATAGATACATAGATAGATAGATAGATAGATAGATGATAGATAGATAGATAGATAGATAGATGATAGATAGATAGATAGATAGATAGATAGATAGATAGGAGATAGATAGATAGGAGATAGATAGGAGATAGATAGATAGATAGATACATAAATAGATAGATAGATAGATAGATAGGAGATAGATAGATAGAAGATAGATAGATAGAAGATAGATAGATAGATAGGAGATGGATAGATAGATAGGAGATAGATAGATAGATAGATAGATAGATAGATAGATAGATAGATAGATAGATAGGAGATAGATAGATAGGAGATAGATAGATAGGAGATAGATAGATAGATAGATAGAAGATAGATAGATGATAGATAGATGATAGATAGATAGATAGATAGATAGATAGATAGATAGATAGATAGATAGATAGATAGGAGATAGATAGATAGATAGATAGATAGGAGATAGATAGATAGATAGATAGATAGATAGGAGATAGATAGGAGATAGATAGATAGATAGATAGATAGATAGATAGATAGATAGATAGATAGGAGATAGATAGATAGATAGATAGGAGATAGATAGATAGATAGATAGATAGATAGATAGATAGGAGATAGATAGATAGATAGATAGATAGATAGATAGAAGATAGATAGATAGATAATGGATAGATAGATAGGAGATAGATAGATAGATAGATAGATAGATAGATAATGGATAGATAGATAGGAGATAGATAGATAGATAGATAGAAGATAGATAGATAGATAGATAGATAGATAGGAGATAGATAGATAGATAGATAGATAGATAGATAGATAGATAGGAGATAGATAGATAGATAGATAGATAGATAGGAGATAGATAGATAGACAGATAGATAGATAGATAGATAGATAGATAGATAGATAGATAGATAGATAGAAGATAGATAGATAGATAGATAGATAGATAGATACTCTGTACTTTATACAATTTTTCTGTTTAAGAAAACACAGATATAAGTGTGAATGTGCAGAGACCCCTCTGAATGACCTGATTTTAATTGGCGCCTTGTGTGTCGCTGGTGAGCGCTCAGCCCTGTGGGAGGAAGCTCCGGACACTGTCCCCCGGGAAATTACAGCTCCAAGGACATAAAAGGATCTGTCTGTCCAAACAGAAAGAACAATATATGTTGCCATCATGACTCATCTCTTTACCATGAGTGACCCTTCTGTTCTGAGATTGTAGTCTCACAGGGATTCATCTCTCACTTCAATAATCATCCCATGTGTGGTTATATTTCTACATCATCCACTAATAGGGAGATAACGAGAGAGAACAGAACACAGCACATAACATCAATTGAGTATTCACATGTGTCATCATTTATGTGATATCCCTTGAAGGTTCACAGTAACATCAACCACAGATGTCTCTATAATAAGAATATCATCTTTTGTTCATTGCTTTACCCTAGAAAATATAACTACTATAATACTGCCCCCTATGTACAGGAATATAACTACTATAATACTGCCCCCTATATACAAGAATATAACTACTATAATACTGCCCCCTATATACAAGAATATAACTACTATAATACTGCCCCCTATGTACAGGAATATAACTACTATAATACTGCCCCCTATATACAAGAATATAACTACTATAATACTGCCCTCTATGTACAAGAATATAACTACTATAATACTGCCCCCTATGTACAAGAATATAACTACTATAATACTGCTCCCTATGTACAAGAATATAACTACTATAATACTGCCCCCTATGTACAGGAATATAACTACTATAATACTGCCCCCTATGTACAGGAATATAACTACTATAATACTGCCCCCTATGTACAGGAATATAACTACTATAATACTGCCCCCTATGTACAGGAATATAACTACTATAATACTGCCCCCTATGTACAGGAATATAACTACTATAATACTGCCCCCTATGTACAGGAATATTACTACTATAATACTGCCCCCTATGTACAGGAATATAACTACTATAATACTGCCCCCCTATGTACAAGAATATAACTACTATAATACTGCCCCCTATGTACAAGAATATAACTACTATAATACTGCCCCCTATGTACAGGAATATATTTACTATAATACTGCCCCCTATGTACAAGAATATAACTGCTATAATACTGCCCCCTATGTACAAGAATATAACTACTATAATACTGCCCCCTATGTACAAGAATATAACTACTATAATACTGCCCCCTATGTACAAGAATATAACTACTATAATACTGCCCCCTATGTACAGGAATATATTTACTATAATACTGCCCCCTATGTACAAGAATATAACTGCTATAATACTGCCCCCTATGTACAAGAATATAACTACTATAATACTGCCCACTATGTACAATAATATAACTACTATAATACTGCCCCCTATGTACAAGAATATAACTACTATAATACTGCCTCCTATGTACAGGAATATAACTACTATAATACTGCCCCCTATGTACAGGAATATAACTACTATAATACTGCCCCCTATGTACAGGACTATAACTACTATAATACTGCCCCCTATGTACAGGAATATAACTACTATACTACTGCCCCCTATGTACAAGAATATAACTACTATAATACTGCCCCCTATGTACAGGAATAAAACTGCTATAATACTGCCCGATATGTACAAGAATATAACTACTATAATACTGCCCCTATGTACAAGTATATAACTACTATAATACTGCCCCCTATGTACAAGAATATAACTACTATAATACTGCTCCCTATGTACAAGAATATAACTACTATAATACTGTCCCCTATGTACAAGAATATAACTACTATAATACTGCTCCCTATGTACAAGAATATAACTACTATAATACTGCTCCCTATGTACAAGAATATAACTACTATAATACTGTCCCCTATGTACAAGAATATAACTACTATAATACTTCCCCCTATGTACAGGAATATAACTACTATAATACTGCCCCCTATGTACAAGAATATAACTACTATAATACTGCCCCTATGTACAGGAATATAACTACTATAATACTGTCCCCTATGTACAAGAATATAACTACTATAATACTGCTCCCTATGTACAGGAATATAACTACTATAATACTGCCCCCTATGTACAGGAATATAACTACTATAATACTGCCCCCTATGTACAAGAATATAACTACTATAATACTGCCCCCTATGTACAGGAATATAACTACTATAATACTGTCCCCTATGTACAAGAATATAACTACTATAATACTGCTCCCTATGTACAGGAATATAACTACTATAATACTGCCCCCTATGTACAGGAATATAACTACTATAATACTGCCCCCTATGTACAAGAATATAACTACTATAATACTGCCCCCTATGTACAGGAATATAACTACTATAATACTGCCCCCTACGTACAGGAATATAACTACTATAATACTGCCCCCTATGTACAGGAATATAACTACTATAATACTGCCCCTATGTACAAGAATATAACTACTATAATACTGTCCCCTATGTACAAGAATGTAACTACTATAATACTGCCCCCTATGTACAAGAATATAACTACTATAATACTGCCCCCTATGTACAAGAATATAACTACTATAATACTGCCCCCTATGTACAGGAATATAACTACTATAATACTGCCCCCTATGTACAGGACTATAACTACTATAATACTGCTCCATGGATTCCTTCTCTCTTCTCTATCCCTGTCCTCATGTATTAGTATTATCAGGCTCTTGCGGTATGTAGTTGTACCGTTATCAGGCGCTCACATACTTGTGTCGCTCTTCTATACACGATGCGCCTCGCTGGAGCTTTGTGATAATATTTGACCCATTTACTGATTGAAGAATAAAACTTTACAATCTTTGTTATTTTCTCCTTGGGGCTATTGGTTGTCCCCGCCTTCCTGCGCCGCTCCTTGGTGCCGGTCATGTGACGCGGTGGCGTTCTGCACCCTGACGAGGTTTGAGTGGAGGAGAAGAAAGGAGCGATTTTATCTTAATCGGAGCAGCAGTTTGTGATTTGCATTTTGCTCTCACATTTGGTGGAGAAATTAAAGTAAATGAGGCCCCGGGAGAGACGGATCTTCTATTTATCCGTGATACATTTCCTCGGAGGACGTTGGAGCTTCTGACCGGAGGCGAGAAATGAATCCCATCTTATTATCATTATTTTTTGACTGTTAAGATACATTGTAAGGAAAACTTTTTCCATACTTTCAGGAGATACTTTCACTTTTTTTTGGAATATTCTATGCAGAACCTTCCTATAATTTACCAAACACCATAGGAAATATTTATAAAACCGCCATGTAGTGCCAAGATAATACTACTATATACTACACATCCCACATGACACCAACATAAAGTGGCAACGTTATACATCCATTTATATAGTGCTAAGATAATACTACTATATATTCCACATCCCACATTGCACCACCATATCATGGCAACATAATATATCCATATACTATATGAGTCATATAATACTGCCATGTAGTGCCAAGATAATACTACTATATACTACACATCCCACAATGCACCACCATATCGTGGCAACATAATATATCCATATACTATATAAGTCATATAATACCGCCATGTAGTGCCAAGATAATACTACTATATATTACACATCCCACATTGCACCACCATATCGTGGCAACATAATATATCCATATACTATATAAGTCATATAATACTGCCATGTAGTGCCAAGATAATACTACTATATATTACACATCCCACATTGCACCACCATATCATGGCAACATAATATATCCATATACTATATAAGTCATATAATACCGCCATGTAGTGCCAAGATAATACTACTATATATTACACATCCCACATTGCACCACCATATCGTGGCAACATAATATATCCATATACTATATAAGTCATATAATACTGCCATGTAGTGCCAAGATAATACTACTATATATTA
This sequence comes from Engystomops pustulosus, assembly GCF_040894005.1. NCBI lineage: Eukaryota > Metazoa > Chordata > Amphibia > Anura > Leptodactylidae > Engystomops > Engystomops pustulosus. Next base: position 257,481,201 of record NC_092412.1, on the reverse strand, counting down.
CACATCCCACATTGCACCACCATATCGTGGCAACATAATATATCCATATACTATATAAGTCATATAATACCGCCATGTAGTGCCAAGATAATACTACTATATACTACACATCCCACATGACACCACCATAAAGTGGCAACATAATATAGACATATACCATATATCTCATATAATACCACCATGTAGTGCTAAGATAATACAACTATATACTACAAATTCCACATGGCACCCCCACAAAGTGGCGACATAATACAGCCATATACTATATTCGTCATATAATACCGTCATGTAGTGCTAAGATAATACTACTATATACTACACATCACACATGACACCAACATAAAGTGGCAAAATAATACAGCCATATGCTATATATGTCATATAATACCGTCATGTAGTGCTAAGATAATACTACTATATACTACACATCACACAGTGAAAAAAAAGGTAAAAGTTGTACAATAAAAGGTCTCATCAACTGAGTATTCTCAACTTTCATCTTAGTGCACAAATAATCTTTTGCCCCATCACACAGTGGAGACATAATGCAGCCATATACTGTGCTTGCAGGGGCGTAACTACAGCGGTGTCAGGGGGCCCCGCCATCGGACCTGACACAATAAAGAATGGAGGATGTGCACCATTATATCTATATTGTACTGCACATGTCCAGCATAATATGTATATATGCAGTATCTGTGATGTGTATATGGTGTCTGTATACACTGTATGTATGTTGCATTTGGCACTGTATGTATGTATGTGTATATGCACATGAGTGTATTTATATTTTTTAAGTGGGAAGTGGGGCCCATTGCAGTAGCCTGCTGGAGGGGCCCTGTCTCTTCTAGTTACGCCACTGTGTACTTGTTATATAATACCATCATATAGTGCCAAGATAATACAACTATATACTACACACTCTACATGATGCCATCACATAGTGCCAATATAAGTCTTATTCAATACCACCATATAGTGCCATATAATGCATCCATATACTGCACATCCCACACCATATAGTGCCATATAATGCATCCATATACTGCACATCCCACACCATATAGTGTCATATAATGCCTCCATATACTGCATATCCCACACCATATAGTGTCATATAATGCCTCCATATACTGCACATCCCACACCATATAGTGTCATATAATGCAGCCATATACTGCATATCCCACACCATATAGTGTCATATAATGCATCCATATACTGCACATCCCACACCATATAGTGCCATATAATGCATCCATATACTGCACATCCCACACCATATAGTGCCATATAATACATCCATATACTGCACATCCCACACCATATAGTGTCATATAATGCCTCCATATACTGCACATCCCACACCATATAGTGTCATATAATGCCTCCATATACTGCACATCCCACACCATATAGTGTCATATAATGCATCCATATACTGCACATCCCACACCATATAGTGCCATATAATGCATCCATATACTGCACATCCCCACACCATATAGTGTCATATAATGCCTCCATATACTGCACATCCCACACCATATAGTGTCATATAATGCAGCCATATACTGCACATCCCACACCATATAGTGCCATATAATGCATCCATATACTGCACATCCCCACACCATATAGTGTCATATAATGCTTCCATATACTGCACATCTCACACCATATAGTGTCATATAATGCAGCCATATACTGCACATCCCACACCATATAGTGTCATATAATGCCTCCATATACTGCACATCCCACACCATATAGTGTCATATAATGCATCCTTATACTGCACATCCCACACCATATAGTGTCATATAATGCCTCCATATACTGCACATCCCACACCATATAGTGCCATATAATGCATCCTTATACTGCACATCTCACACCATATAGTGTCATATAATGCATCCATATACTGCACATCCCACACCATATAGTGTCATATAATGCCTCCATATACTGCACATCTCACACCATATAGTGTCATATAATTCAGCCATATACTGCACATCCCCACACCATATAGTGTCATATAATGCATCCATATACTGCACATCCCACACCATATAGTGTCATATAATGCAGCCATATACTGCACATCTCACACCATATAGTGTCATATAATGCATCCATATACTGCACATCCCACACCATATAGTGTCATATAATGTATCCATATACTGCACATCCCACACCATATAGTGTCATATAATGCCTCCATATACTGCATATCCCACACCATATAGTGTCATATAATGCATCCATATACTGCACATCCCACACCATATAGTGTCATATAATGTATCCATATACTGCACATCCCACACCATATAGTGTCATATAATGCCTCCATATACTGCACATCCCACACCATATAGTGTCATATAATGCCTCCATATACTGCACATCCCCACACCATATAGTGTCATATAATGCAGCCATATACTGCACATCTCACACCATATAGTGTCATATAATGTATCCATATACTGCACATCCCACACCATATAGTGTCATATAATGCCTCCATATACTGCACATCCCACACCATATAGTGTCATATAATGCAGCCATATACTGCACATCCCACACCATATAGTGTCATATAATGCATCCATATACTGCACAACCCACACCATATAGTGTCATATAATGCCTCCATATACTGCACATCCCACACCATATAGTGTCATATAATGCATCCATATACTGCACATCCCACACCATATAGTGTCATATAATGCATCCATATACTGCACATCCCACACCATATAGTGTCATATAATGCATCCATGTACTGCACATCCCACACCATATAGTGTCATATAATGCCTCCATATACTGCACATCCCCACACCATATAGTGTCATATAATGCCTCCATATACTGCACATCCCACACCATATAGTGCCATATAATGCAGCCATATACTGCACATCCCACACCATATAGTGTCATATAATGCATCCATATACTGCACATCCCACACCATATAGTGTCATATAATGCATCCATATACTGCACATCTCACACCATATAGTGTCATATAATGCCTCCATATACTGCACATCCCACACCATATAGTGTCATATAATGCCTCCATATACTGCACATGCCACACCATATAGTGTCATATAATGTATCCATATACTGCACATCCCACACCATATAGTGTCATATAATGCATCCATATACTGCACATCCCACACCATATAGTGCCATATAATGCATCCATATACTGCACATCCCACACCATATAGTGCCATATAATGCATCCATATACTGCACATCCCACACCATATAGTGCCATATAATGCATCCATATACTGCACATCCCACACCATATAGTGTCATATAATGCATCCATATACTGCACATCCCACACCATATAGTGTCATATAATTCATCCATATACTGCACATCCCACACCATATAGTGTCATATAATGCATCCATATACTGCACATCTCACACCATATAGTGTCATATAATGCCTCCATATACTGCACATCCCCACACCATATAGTGTCATATAATGCCTCCATATACTGCACATCCCACACCATATAGTGTCATATGCTGCACATCCCACACCATATAGTGTCATATAATTCATCCATATACTGCACATCTCACACCATATAGTGTCATATAATGCCTCCATATACTGCACATCTCACACCATATAGTGTCATATAATGCAGCCATATACTGCACATCCCACACCATATAGTGTCATATAATGCATCCATATACTGCACATCTCACACCATATAGTGTCATATAATGCATCCATATACTGCACATCCCACACCATATAGTGCCATATAATGCATCCATATACTGCATATCCCACACCATATAGTGTCATATAATTCATCCATATACTGCACATCCCCACACCATATAGTGTCATATAATGCAGCCATATACTGCACATCCCACACCATATAGTGTCATATGCTGCACATCCCACACCATATAGTGTCATATAATGCCTCCATATACTGCACATCCCACACCATATAGTGTCATATAATGCATCCATATACTGCACATCTCACACCATATAGTGTCATATAATGCCTCCATATACTGCACATCTCACACCATATAGTGTCATATAATGCAGCCATATACTGCACATCCCACACCATATAGTGTCATATAATGCAGCCATATACTGCACATCCCACACCATATAGTGTCATATAATGCCTCCATATACTGCACATCCCACACCATATAGTGTCATATAATGCATCCATATACTGCACATCTCACACCATATAGTGTCATATAATGCATCCATATACTGCACATCCCACACCATATAGTGCCATATAATGCATCCATATACTGCACATCCCACACCATATAGTGCCATATAATGCATCCATATACTGCACATCCCACACCATATAGTGTCATATAATGCATCCATATACTGCACATCTCACACCATATAGTGTCATATAATGCAGCCATATACTGCACATCCCACACCATATAGTGTCATATAATGCCTCCATATACTGCACATCTCACACCATATAGTGTCATATAATGCAGCCATATACTGCACATCCCACACCATATAGTGTCATATAATGCATCCATATACTGCACATCTCACACCATATAGTGTCATATAATGCAGCCATATACTGCACATCTCACACCATATAGTGTCATATAATGCAGCCATATACTGCACATCCCACACCATATAGTGTCATATAATGCAGCCATATACTGCACATCCCACACCATATAGTGTCATATAATGCATCCATATACTGCACATCCCACACCATATAGTGTCATATAATGCATCCATATACTGCACATCCCACACCATATAGTGTCATATAATGCATCCATATACTGCACATCCCACACCATATAGTGCCATATAATGCAGCCATATACTGCACATCCGACACCATATAGTGCCATATAATGCAGCCATATACTGCACATCCCACACCATATAGTGCCATATAATGCATCCATATACTGCACATCCCACACCATATAGTGTCATATAATGCATCCATATACTGCACATCCCACACCATATAGTGTCATATAATGCATCCATATACTGCACATCCCACACCATATAGTGTCATATAATGCATCCATATACTGCACATCCCACACCATATAGTGTCATATAATGCTTCCATATACTGCACATCTCACACCATATAGTGTCATATAATGCAGCCATATACTGCACATCCCACACCATATAGTGTCATATAATGCCTCCATATACTGCACATCCCACACCATATAGTGTCATATAATGCAGCCATATACTGCATATCCCACACCATATAGTGTCATATAATGCATCCATATACTGCACATCCCACACCATATAGTGCCATATAATGCATCCATATACTGCACATCCCACACCATATAGTGCCATATAATGCATCCATATACTGCACATCCCACACCATATAGTGTCATATAATGCATCCAAATACTGCACATCTCCCACCATATAGTGTCATATAATGCAGCCATATTCTGCACATCCCACACCATATAGTGTCATATAATGCATCCATATACTGCACATCCCACACCATATAGTGTCATATAATGCATCCATATACTGCACATCCCACACCATATAGTGTCATATAATGCATCCATATACTGCACATCCCACACCATATAGTGTCATATAATGCATCCATATACTGCACATCCCACACCATATAGTGTCATATAATGCAGCCATATGCTGCACATCCCACACCATATAGTGTCATATAATGCAGCCATATGCTGCACATCCCACACCATATAGTGTCATATAATGCCTCCATATACTGCACATCCCACACCATATAGTGTCATATAATGCATCCATATACTGCACATCCCACACCATATAGTGTCATATAATGCATCCATATACTGCACATCTCACACCATATAGTGTCATATAATGCAGCCATATACTGCACATCTCACACCATATAGTGTCATATAATGCATCCATATACTGCACATCCCACACCATATAGTGTCATATAATGCATCCATATACTGCACATCTCACACCATATAGTGTCATATAATGCAGCCATATACTGCACATCCCACACCATATAGTGTCATATAATGCAGCCATATACTGCACATCTCACACCATATAGTGCCATATAATGCATCCATATACTGCACATCCCACACCATATAGTGTCATATAATGCATCCATATACTGCACATCTCACACCATATAGTGTCATATAATGCATCCATATACTGCACATCCCACACCATATAGTGCCATATAATGCAGCCATATACTGCACATCCCACACCATATAGTGTCATATAATGCATCCATATACTGCACATCCCCACACCATATAGTGTCATATAATGCAGCCATATACTGCACATCCCCACACCATATAGTGTCATATAATTCATCCATATACTGCACATCCCCACACCATATAGTGTCATATAATGCAGCCATATACTGCACATCCCACACCATATAGTGCCATATAATGCAGCCATATACTGCACATCCCACACCATATAGTGCCATATAATGCATCCATATACTGCACATCCCACACCATATAGTGTCATATAATGCATCCATATACTGCACATCCCACACCATATAGTGTCATATAATGCATCCATATACTGCACATCCCCACACCATATAGTGTCATATAATTCATCCATATACTGCACATCCCACACCATATAGTGTCATATAATGCCTCCATATACTGCACATCCCACACCATATAGTGTCATATAATGCATCCATATACTGCACATCTCACACCATATAGTGTCATATAATGCAGCCATATACTGCACATCCCACACCATATAGTGTCATATAATGCCTCCATATACTGCACATCCCCACACCATATAGTGTCATATAATGCAGCCATATACTGCACATCCCACACCATATAGTGTCATATAATGCATCCATATACTGCACATCCCACACCATATAGTGCCATATAATGTATCCATATACTGCACATCCCACACCATATAGTGTCATATAATGCATCCATATACTGCACATCCCACACCATATAGTGCCATATAATGCATCCATATACTGCACATCCCACACCATATAGTGTCATATAATGCATCCATATACTGCACATCTCACACCATATAGTGTCATATAATGCATCCATATACTGCACATCCCACACCATATAGTGTCATATAATGCAGCCATATACTGCACATCCCACACCATATAGTGTCATATAATGCCTCCATATACTGCACATCCCCACACCATATAGTGTCATATAATGCAGCCATATACTGCACATCCCACACCATATAGTGTCATATAATGCATCCATATACTGCACATCCCACACCATATAGTGCCATATAATGCATCCATATACTGCACATCCCACACCATATAGTGTCATATAATGCCTCCATATACTGCACATCTCACATCATATAGTGCCATATAATGCATCCATATACTGCACATCCCCACACCATATAGTGTCATATAATGCATCCATATACTGCACATCCCCACACCATATAGTGTCATATAATGCCTCCATATACTGCACATCCCACACCATATAGTGTCATATAATGTAGCCATATACTGCACATCCCACACCATATAGTGTCATATAATGCAGCCATACACTGCACATCCCACACCATATAGTGCCATATAATGCAGCCATATACTGCACATCCCACACCATATAGTGTCATATAATGCAGCCATATACTGCACATCCCCACACCATATAGTGTCATATAATGCATATCCCACACCATATAGTGTCATATAATGCATATCCCACACCATATAGTGTCATATAATGCATCCATATACTGCACATCCCACACCATATAGTGCCATATAATGCATCCATATACTGCACATCCCCACACCATATAGTGCCATATAATGCATCCATATACTGCACATCCCACACCATATAGTGCCATATAATGCATCCATATACTGCACATCCCACACCATATAGTGTCATATAATGCAGCCATATACTGCACATCCCACACCATATAGTGTCATATAATGCATCCATATACTGCACATCTCACACCATATAGTGTCATATAATGCAGCCATATACTGCACATCCCACACCATATAGTGTCATATAATGCATCCATATACTGCACATCCCACACCATATAGTGCCATATAATGCCTCCATATACTGCACATCCCACACCATATAGTGTCATATAATGCCTCCATATACTGCACATCTCACATCATATAGTGTCATATAATGCAGCCATATACTGCACATCTCACACCATATAGTGTCATATAATGCCTCCATATACTGCACATCCCACACCATATAGTGTCATATAATGCATCCATATACTGCACATCCCACACCATATAGTGTCATATAATGCATCCATATACTGCACATCCCACACCATATAGTGTCATATAATGCATCCATATACTGCACATCCCACACCATATAGTGTCATATAATGCATCCATATACTGCACATCTCACACCATATAGTGTCATATAATGCAGCCATATACTGCACATCCCACACCATATAGTGTCATATAATGCATCCATATACTGCACATCCCACACCATATAGTGTCATATAATGCATCCATATACTGCACATCCCACACCATATAGTGTCATATAATGCATCCATATACTGCACATCTCACACCATATAGTGTCATATAATGCAGCCATATACTGCACATCCCACACCATATAGTGTCATATAATGCCTCCATATACTGCACATCCCACACCATATAGTGTCATATAATGCAGCCATATACTGCACATCCCACACCATATAGTGTCATATAATTCATCCATATACTGCACATCCCACACCATATAGTGTCATATAATGCCTCCATATACTGCACATCCCACACCATATAGTGTCATATAATGCATCCATATACTGCACATCTCACACCATATAGTGTCATATAATGCAGCCATATACTGCACATCCCACACCATATAGTGTCATATAATGCCTCCATATACTGCACATCCCACACCATATAGTGTCATATAATGCAGCCATATACTGCACATCTCACACCATATAGTGTCATATAATGCCTCCATATACTGCACATCCCACACCATATAGTGCCATATAATGCATCCATATACTGCACATCCCACACCATATAGTGTCATATAATGCATCCATATACTGCACATCCCACACCATATAGTGTCATATAATGCATCCATATACTGCACATCCCACACCATAAAGTGTCATATAATGCAGCCATATACTGCACATCCCACACCATATAGTGTCATATAATGCAGCCATATACTGCACATCTCACACCATGTAGTGTCATATAATGCATCCATATGCTGCACATCCCACACCATATAGTGTCATATAATGCATCCATATACTGCACATCCCCACACCATATAGTGTCATATAATGTATCCATATACTGCACATCCCACACCATATAGTGTCATATAATGCATCCATATACTGCACATCCCACACCATATAGTGCCATATAATGCATCCATATACTGCATATCCCACACCATATAGTGTCATATAATTCATCCATATACTGCACATCCCACACCATATAGTGTCATATAATGCATCCATATACTGCACATCCCACACCATATAGTGTCATATAATGCATCCATATACTGCACATCCCACACCATATAGTGTCATATAATGCAGCCATATACTGCACATCTCACACCATATAGTGTCATATAATGCATCCATATACTGCACATCCCACACCATATAGTGTCATATAATGCATCCATATACTGCACATCCCACACCATATAGTGTCATATAATGCAGCCATATACTGCACATCCCACACCATATAGTGTCATATAATGCATCCATATACTGCACATCCCACACCATATAGTGTCATATAATGCAGCCATATACTGCATATCCCACACCATATAGTGTCATATAATTCAGCCATATACTGCACATCCCCACACCATATAGTGTCATATAATTCATCCATATACTGCACATCCCCACACCATATAGTGTCATATAATGCAGCCATATACTGCACATCCCACACCATATAGTGTCATATAATGCATCCATATACTGCACATCCCACACCATATAGTGTCATATAATGCATCCATATACTGCACATCTCACACCATATAGTGTCATATAATGCATCCATATACTGCACATCTCACACCATATAGTGTCATATAATGCAGCCATATACTGCACATCTCACACCATATAGTGTCATATGATGCAGCCATATACTGCACATCCCACACCATATAGTGTCATATAATGCATCCATATACTGCACATCTCACACCATATAGTGTCATATAATGCAGCCATATACTGCACATCCCACACCATATAGTGTCATATAATGCCTCCATATACTGCACATCCCACACCATATAGTGTCATATAATGCATCCATATACTGCACATCCCACACCATATAGTGTCATATAATGCAGCCATATACTGCACATCTCACACCATATAGTGTCATATAATGTATCCATATACTGCACATCCCACACCATATAGTGTCATATAATGCATCCATATACTGCACATGCCACACCATATAGTGTCATATAATGCATCCATATACTGCACACCCCACACCATATAGTGTCATATAATGCCTCCATATACTGCACATCGCACACCATATAGTGTCATATAATGCAGCCATATACTGCACATCTCACACCATATAGTGTCATATAATGCCTCCATATACTGCACATCCCACACCATATAGTGTCATATAATGCCTCCATATACTGCACATCCCACACCATATAGTGTCATATAATGCATCCATATACTGCACATCTCACACCATATAGTGTCATATAATGCAGCCATATACTGCACATCTCACACCATATAGTGTCATATAATGCAGCCATATACTGCACATCTCACACCATATAGTGTCATATGATGCAGCCATATACTGCACATCCCACACCATATAGTGTCATATAATGCATCCATATACTGCACATCTCACACCATATAGTGTCATATAATGCAGCCATATACTGCACATCCCACACCATATAGTGTCATATAATGCCTCCATATACTGCACATCCCACACCATATAGTGTCATATAATGCATCCATATACTGCACATCCCACACCATATAGTGTCATATAATGCAGCCATATACTGCACATCTCACACCATATAGTGTCATATAATGTATCCATATACTGCACATCCCACACCATATAGTGTCATATAATGCATCCATATACTGCACATGCCACACCATATAGTGTCATATAATGCCTCCATATACTGCACATCTCACACCATATAGTGTCATATAATGCAGCCATATACTGCACATCCCACACCATATAGTGTCATATAATGCAGCCATATACTGCACATCTCACACCATATAGTGTCATATAATGCATCCATATACTGCACATCCCACACCATATAGTGTCATATAATGCCTCCATATACTGCACATCTCACACCATATAGTGTCATATAATGCAGCCATATACTGCACATCCCACACCATATAGTGTCATATAATGCAGCCATATACTGCACATCCCACACCATATAGTGTCATATAATGCATCCATATACTGCACATCTCACACCATATAGTGTCATATAATGCAGCCATATACTGCACATCCCACACCATATAGTGTCATATAATGCCTCCATATACTGCACATCCCACACCATATAGTGTCATATAATGCAGCCATATACTGCACATCCCACACCATATAGTGCCATATAATGCATCCATATACTGCACATCCCACACCATATAGTGCCATATAATGCATCCATATACTGCACATCCCACACCATATAGTGCCATATAATGCAGCCATATACTGCACATCTCACACCATATAGTGTCATATAATGCATCCATATACTACACATCCCACACCATATAGTGTCATATAATGCATCCATATACTGCACATCCCACACCATATAGTGCCATATAATGCATCCATATACTGCACATCCCACACCATATAGTGTCATATAATGCAGCCATATACTGCACATCCCACACCATATAGTGTCATATAATGCAGCCATATACTGCACATCCCACACCATATAGTGTCATATAATGCATCCATATACTGCACATCCCACACCATATAGTGTCATATAATGCCTCCATATACTGCACATCCCACACCATATAGTGTCATATAATGCCTCCATATACTGCACATCCCACACCATATAGTGTCATATAATGCATCCATATACTGCACATCCCACACCATATAGTGTCATATAATGCATCCATATACTGCACATCCCCACACCATATAGTGTCATATAATGCATCCATATACTGCACATCCCACACCATATAGTGTCATATAATGCCTCCATATACTGCACATCCCACACCATATAATGTCATATAATGCATCCATATACTGCACATCCCACACCATATAGTGCCATATAATGCATCCATATACTGCACATCCCACACCATATAGTGTCATATAATGCCTCCATATACTGCACATCCCCACACCATATAGTGTCATATAATTCATCCATATACTGCACATCCCCACACCATATAGTGTCATATAATGCCTCCATATACTGCACATCCCACACCATATAGTGTCATATAATGCCTCCATATACTGCACATCCCCACACCATATAGTGTCATATAATGTATCCATATACTGCACATCCCACACCATATAGTGTCATATAATGCCTCCATATACTGCACATCCCACACCATATAGTGTCATATAATGCATCCATATACTGCACATCCCACACCATATAGTGTCATATAATGCATCCATATACTGCACATCTCACACCATATAGTGTCATATAATGCATCCATATACTGCACATCCCACACCATATAGTGTCATATAATTCATCCATATACTGCACATCCCACACCATATAGTGTCATATAATGCAGCCATATACTGCACATCCCACACCATATAGTGTCATATAATGCCTCCATATACTGCACATCCCACACCATATAATGTCATATAATGCATCCATATACTGCACATCCCACACCATATAGTGTCATATAATGCCTCCATATACTGCACATCCCACACCATATAGTGTCATATAATGCAGCCATATACTGCACATCCCCACACCATATAGTGTCATATAATTCATCCATATACTGCACATCCCCACACCATATAGTGTCATATAATTCATCCATATACTGCACATCCCCACACCATATAGTGTCATATAATGCATCCATTTACTGCACATCCCACACCATATAGTGCCATATAATGCCTCCATATACTGCACATCCCACACCATATAGTGTCATATAATGCATCCATATACTGCACATCCCACACCATATAGTGTCAAATAATGCATCCATATACTGCACATCTCACACCATATAGTGTCATATAATGCCTCCATATACTGCACATCTCACACCATATAGTGTCATATAATGCCTCCATATACTGCACATCCCACACCATATAGTGCCATATAATGCATCCATATACTGCACATCCCACACCATATAGTGCCATATAATGCATCCATATACTGCACATCCCACACCATATAGTGCCATATAATGCAGCCATATACTGCACATCCCACACCATATAGTGTCATATAATGCAGCCATATACTGCACATCCCACACCATATAGTGTCATATAATGCATCCATATACTGCACATCCCACACCATATAGTGTCATATAATGCATCCATATACTGCACATCCCACACCATATAGTGTCATATAATGCATCCATATACTGCACATCCCACACCATATAGTGCCATATAATGCAGCCATATACTGCACATCCCACACCATATAGTGTCATATAATGCATCCATATACTGCACATCTCACACCATATAGTGTCATATAATGCATCCATATACTGCACACCCCACACCATATAGTGAAAGATTTAATACCCATATAATGTACACTTTAACACTTCAAATAATCATTTGAAGCATACAGCAAAATGGTGTAAATCCCGTGTAATAGGCAGATAATAAGCCCCACTCTATACATTTCATATAAAGCAGAGATTATACAGCCGCATAGTATAAATCCTACATAATATCAAGACAATAAAGCCACATATATATGTCACCATAATATGACCATGTACTTTACAACTCACGTAAAACCGTCATATTGTGCCAACATGAAAGAGCCACATAAATCCTCTATAATGACCCTTATACCCCGGCTGCAGAACGTTGCCCTAAACCAGTGATGGCGAACCTTTTAGAGACCGAGTGCCCAAACCACAACCAAAATCCACTTATTTACCCTGATGTGCCAACGTGCCATTTTAAGCAGCAACTTATTGCTACCTGTTCTCCCGCTTCTTTAATTGTATCGGTGAACTGAGGCCACCAATACAGTTGAAAGAAGGTGGGCAAATTCAGACTATCATTGTAGCTTCTCTCCAGGGTCTCTCTGTTTAGGAAGAATGGTTTTGTCCAGCTGGAGGACCACAAAGATAATGCAGTTCTGTCAGCACCTTCTCACTTTTCAAGCAGTTCCAAACAGTCAATGAAGTGACACCCTAAAATAGCGCTGACAGCAGCATCTCAATAGTTGCCTAGTACTGCAGGAAGATTTAATGGATTTGGTCCTGTTTGGGGAACTCTGTCCTGGGCTGGTGGCCTGAGTGCCCACAGAAAGGGCTCTGAGTGCCACCTCTGGCACCAGTGCCATAGGTTCGCCATCACTGCCCTAAACTGTAGCTTTTGTTTGTTGTGAAGACTATAAAAAGTTATTTAAAAACTATTGCAACAATGTATGTCTTAAGCTTCTTTATTTTGAAAATATTGTGTATTAACCCCTTAAGGACGCAGCCTGTTTGCAGGTTAAGGCTCAGTCCCATTTTTTAGATTCTGACCTGCGTCTCTTTATATGGTTATAACTTTTGAACACTGTTACTTATCAAAGCGATTCTGAGATTGTTTTTTCCCCACGTGTTGTACTTCATTTTAGTGGTAAATTTTGGCTGATAAGTTTTGCGTTTATTTACAAAAAAAAAGAAAAAAATGATGAATTTTTAGAAAAATTTGCCATTTTCGAAATTCAAAATCACCGCGTTTTTAGGCAGATAAATTTACCACCTAAATAACTTGCAGAATAACATTTCCCATTTGTCTACTTTACATTTTCATAATTTTTGAAAAGTTTGGATAATTTATTTTGACGTCACGCAGCCTACAAATCGAATAGCGATTTTCCGTATTTTCGGAATTGACTATTTTGGGGATAAATACTGTTTGAAATCAAATTTTACATATTTAGCATTAAAACCACCCTATATAACCAACCCATTTTCAAATCTGCACCCCTCAAACTATCAGAAACAGCATTTACAAAGATTGTTAACCCCTTGAGATCTTCATAGTAATTAAATCAAAATGGCGGTGAAATTTAGAATGGTCAAATTTTGTCGGTTATACGTTCATTTAGCCCTAAAATTTACACATTTCCAAAAGTTAAAAAGAGAAAACTCACCATAAAATTTGTTCTACAATTTCTCCTGAGTGCAGCGACCCCCCACATGTGGACATTACTTGTGTTATGGGCGCACAGCGAGGCGCAGAAGGGAAGGAGCACCCTGCAGCTGCCAGGATTTTAGTTTTCTGGTTGCCCCCTTTTGAAGGCTATAAAATTTTCGCTTTTCCGTTATTTGGGCCATGTGACGGCATTTTTTTTGCGGGACGAGATGCTTTTTCCAGTGTTCCATGAGTAGAAAAGCATCAATTCTGTACTGGATTTTTTACTTTTTTTTTTTTGGTGTTCACCGTATAGCCTAATAATCCTGTTATCTTTATTCTATGGGTTGATACGATTACGGGGATACCAGACATGAATATATTTTCTTATGTTTTACTAAATTTGCCAAATAAAACCCTAATGTGGGGAAAAATCTATCATTTTTGCATCGCTGTCTTCCAAGTGGCATAACATTGTTACGTTTTTGGCTACAGAGCTGGTTGATGGCTTGTTTTTTGTGGGACATGTTGTTCTTTGCAACAGTATCATTCTGGAGTACATATGTTTTGTTGATCACTTTTTATTGCATTTTTAGTGGGATAAAATAGGTAAAAATCATAATTTTTGGCAGGTTTTTAAAGTTTTTTTTTTTACGGCGTTCATCATATGGGTTCAATAGTTATTTAGTTTTATTCTATGGATTGTTACGCATGCGGTGATACTATATATGTGGGGTTTGTGTTATGATTTAGACTTTTTTGAGCGTTATATGTCTCTTTATATGTTTTGGGGCTTATGGGCATTTTTAGTGATTTATAAAGTAATTTTTTTATTGAAAAACATTATTTTGTACATTTTTTACATGATCCACCATGGGATATGAACAAGCAAACATCTGATTGCTTGTTCTTGATAATACTCTGCAATACTAATGACGCCATCTTAAAGGTAAACCCTCCAGGCTTCTCTGGGGTCCCGATCGGACCCCAGAGGAGCCAAAACAGCGATCGCCCCCCCCGAAAACGGTGCGGGGGGGGGGGCATCGTTGGGTAAAGACCCCCAGGAGGCATGTTAAATGCCGCGGTCGCGTTGACCGCGGCATTTAACGGGTTAAACACCCATGATCGGAGCCCACTCCGACCGCGGGTGTTAGCCGGGGATGTCAGCGGTAAATTACTGCTGAAATCCCGCGGCTAACGATGCCGGTTCGGCTGCTATGCAGCGCTGAACCGGCATCGGCTCTGCGCAGTAGCTGTACTGCGCTGAGCGCTAATCGCGGGACTCAGCGCAGTACAGCTACGGCGCAGAGCGCTAAGGGGTTAAAGTTGCTTCTCCGTCTCTTGTTCATGTTATATATTAGATATGTTTTAGTCATATAAAGCACCGGGGGAGGGGAAAATGGACACAAGTTTTTTTATTTTATTTTAAATTGTGCTTTTTATTGGTTATTATTTTTCTTTTTTGTCTTTATTTTTTGTTTTTTTACCTCTTTGGGGGACGTGTATCTTTATTTCCGCTGGTTTAATTGTCTCATTTGTGCAACTTGTGTCGTTTTTGCGACTTTTGCTTTCATTGTGACTGCACCTTGTGCAGTGCCTTATAAATCTCTATTTCCCTGATGTTCCGTGCGACTTTTCACTTATAAAATTTCACTTAAAATTCACTTTTTTTTTTTTTGCTTATTTTTGCAACTTTTTTGACACAAATCTGCACCTGGTCCAGGGCAGGTGCAAAGGAATAATTTTTTTAATGGACCCTGTTTTAACAAGTAAATTGTAATTATTTCACATGCTGCAAATGTTTAGAATGTTGCACAAAAACCTGCTGGGCATTGAAAGTTTGGGTTGTTTTTTTTTTTAATTCATAAATTTTAGCATTTAAATTTTTTCTGAAATTTATGCTGCGGTCACAAATGCATCACAACAGCTGAGAAGAGCAGATTAAGCTAATTACACTGCTGTTAACATGGCATTTACAAAATGCACGCATCAACACAATGTTAACACACATGTTAACATAGCACTAACAAACACAATTGTTAATATGTTAGCGTGTGTTAACATCTTGTTAACACTTTAATTTTGTAAACGGCATGTTGACAGCAATGTAATTAGGCAAATTTCCTCTTCTCAGCTGTGATGCATATGAATATGTATGTCTTAGCACCACGTGTGACCGCAGCCTCAGACTACAGGGCTTAAAAATGCAGGGCGTGGCCTCAAATCCAAAATTTACAGTAGTGTTCACTCCTATATATAACCCCCTCATGTGGCTTGTGTCCATGTGAATTTGATACATTTGCAAAAAGTCTCAAAAATAAGCCAAAATGTGCGTCTGCCTGGATAGGAAAAACTGAACATGTATCACAATTAACAAGAACGGATCCTACATAAGGTGCAAAAACTAGCCGCCAAATGTCTCAATTATACACAAGGAAAGAAAAAACTATGAAACATGTCCCCCCTTTGTCTTATTAAATAGGGTTGAGTCGCCAGCTTGAAGTCAGGACCATCTGTACCAAAAAATCTTTGCTCTATATTGGTGGAACATAAAGTTCCAGGCACTTAGTTTGTGTGTAAGAGATGTCTCAGAGAGGAGACATTCCCTCGCTGGGTGACATTTCTGGAGAGGAAACATCATTGCCTTATGATAAGTCCCAGCTATGATATTTCTTGTAATGAATCTCTTACATACAAGGACATTTACTCTTTTATAAGGTCGTCCATAATAATAAAAGGATCCCCTGAAACATCGCACCCAAAATGTAAAAGAATTTTAATAGGTAACTACTTAAAATGTTGACACCAGTGGTGGTGAACCTGTGGCAGGCAGAGCCCTGTCTGCAGGCGCCTGCCATCTCCCCGGTCTGCAGGCGCCTGACAACTCCCCTGTCTGTAGGCGCCTGCCATCTCCCCTGTCTGCAGGCTCCTGACACCTCCCCTGTCTGCAGGCGCCTGACACCTCCCCTGTCTGCAGGCGCCTGACACCACCCCTGTCTGCAGGCGCCTAACACCTCCCCTGTCTGCAGGCGCCTGCCATCTCCCCTGTCTGCAGGCGCCTAACACCACCCCTGTCTGCAGGCGCCTGCCATCTCCCCGGTCTGCAGGCGCCTGACACCACCCCTGTCTGCAGGCGCCTAACACCTCCCCTGTCTGCAGGCGCCTGCCATCTCCCCTGTCTGCAGGCGCCTGCCATCTACCCGGTCTGCAGGCGCCTGACACCTCCCCTGTCTGCAGGCGCCTGCCATCTCCCCTGTCTGCAGGCGCCTAACACCTCCCCTGTCTGCAGGCGCCTGCCATCTCCCCTGTCTGCAGGCGCCTAACACATCCCCTGTCTGCAGGCGCCTGCCATCTCCCCTGTCTGCAGGCGCCTGCCATCTCCCCTGTCTGCAGGCGCCTGACACCTCCCCTGTCTGCAGGCGCCTGACACCTCCCCTGTCTGCAGGCGCCTAACACCTCCCCTGTCTGCAGGCGCCTGCCATCTCCCCTGTCTGCAGGCGCCTGCCATCTCCCCGGTCTGCAGGCGCCTGACACCACCCCTGTCTGCAGGCGCCTGCCATCTCCCCTGTCTGCAGGCGCCTGCCATCTCCCCTGTCTGCAGGCGCCTAACACCTCCCCTGTCTGCAGGCGCCTGCCATCTCTCCTGTCTGCAGGCGCCTGCCATCTCGCCTGTCTGCAGGCGCCTGCCATCTCCCCTGTCTGCAGGCGCCTGACACCTCCCCTGTCTGCAGGCGCCTGCCATCTCCCCTGTCTGCAGGCGCCTGACACCTCCCCTGTCTGCAGGCGCCTGCCATCTCCCCTGTCTGCAGGCGCCTGCCATCTCCCCTGTCTGCAGGCGCCTGACACCTCCCCTGTCTGCAGGCGCCTGCCATCTCCCCTGTCTGCAGGCGCCTGCCATCTCGCCTGTCTGCAGGCGCCTGACACCTCCCCTGTCTGCAGGCGCCTGACACCTCCCCTGTCTGCAGGCGCCTGCCATCTCGCCTGTCTGCAGGCGCCTGACACCTCCCCTGTCTGCAGGCGCCTGCCATCTCCCCTGTCTGCAGGCGCCTGACACCTCCCCTGTCTGCAGGCGCCTGCCATCTCCCCTGTCTGCAGGCGCCTGCCATCTCGCCTGCCATCTCCCCTGCCTTATCATTGGAGCTCCGGCCAGGCAGGGAATAGTGTTGCACGCCGAGTCCTCCAATCATCCTATCCCATTGCAGCCTGGAGCTGATCGTCTCTGCTCTCACTAGTCATGCCTTAGTGAGACAGTAGCAGCAGATAAGTGCAGGCCCCGCCTCCTCTTCAGCCCCAGAAACGGAAGGAGGAGTCAGGCAGCTCACAGGATGGAGCCTCCAACAGCAGAGAGACAAGAGGTGAGGAGCAGCTGGGGCGGCTGTCTCACACAGGTCCTGGCAGGCGGCTCTTAGACACTAAACCAACTTTAGTGTCCCTGTGTGACAGCTGTGTGTGGCCACATATATACTTACCTGTGTCTGATGCCACATATGACAGAGGCGAGTGCATACGTGGCGGCGGACAGAGGCGGGTGCATGAGTGGCGGCGGACAGAGGCGAGTGCATGAGTGGCGGCGGACAGAGGCGGGTGCATGAGTGGCGGCGGACAGAGGCGAGTGCATACGTGGCAGCCGAAATGGCAGCACTGAAAACGTCATTTCATTTTTATAAACGTATAGAAACCTTATAAAACCTGTATAAATGTATTACCCCTGTGATCGCACTGACCCAAAGGATAAAGGAGCGCACAGTGAAAGCTGTAAAGTCCAAGTCTACAAGAAAATGGTGCAAATGCGTTTTGTCACCAATTTTACACCATTTGGAATATTTTTCCTGTTTTCCAGCACATTTCATGGAATGTTAAATCCCGTCACTATGAAAACAAGCCCTCACACGGCTCTATGAAGGTGGGGAGTAAAAGATGGCAACATCCGATCCATGAGCAGCTTATCACAGTCCCATAGTCCCTGCATGTACTCACTGTCACTGTATGGGGGTAATGTATATCAGTATATGGCGGTCATATTCCTCACTGAATGGCAGTAATATGATAGTCATCGCTACATTTGTATAGAATTATTGGTAACATTGTCCTTTCTATATTGGTATTTATGAGCAGAATGATGCTATTTATGTTGTTATAATGGTGGTGTCATGATATGGCGGTATTATTTGTCTCCTATTGGCCCACATTGCTGTGTTCTATCCTCGGGATGGAAACGTTGGCTTTGGTTTGCAGTTTGGGGTTCACCATCACTGTCCCCCACAATGGCAAATACATATCCAAATATTTCCACCTGATGTTGGAGGAGACGTGGGAGCCCTGATCTCTATCATCTCTGGTGAAACTGCCCAAAGTCAGCTCAGTTTGCGGCACAAGTGGCAGGTTTTATAGTGAAATAATCACACGTTACATTCATCATTACTATTTGTACTCTTATGTACAAATGCAATTTGGTTTTATGAGAATTCATCAGTTGAATAAATATGACCCAAATATTTACTGATTAACAATGATCTGTTGAATGTTGTGTAATAATCCCCAGAGCAGGAGGGCAGGGCAGAGAGGAGGGTCAGGAGGAGGGCAGAGCCCCCCCAGATGCCGGGGCCGGGAGGAGAGCAGAGCCCCCCCAGATGCCAGGGCCGGGAGGAGGGCAGAGCCCCCCCAGATGCCGGGAGGAGGGCAGAGCCCCCGCAGATGCCGGGGCCGGGAGGAGAGCAGAGCCCAGCCAGATGCCGGGGCCGGGAGGAGGGCAGAGCCCCCCCAGATGCCGGGGCCAGGAGGAGGGCAGAGCCCCCCCAGATGCCGGAGCCGGGAGGAGGGCAGAGCCCCCCCAGATGCCGGGGCCGGGAGGAGGGCAGAGCCCCCCCAGATGCCGGGAGGAGGGCAGAGCCTCCCCCAGATACCGGGAGGAGGGCAAAGCCCCCCCAGATGCCGGGAGGAGGGCAGAGCCCCCCCAGATGCCGGGAGGAGGGCAGAGCCCCCCCAGATGCCGGGAGGAGGGCAGAGCCCCCCCCAGATGCCGGGAGGAGGGCAGAGCCCCCCCAGATGCCGGGAGGAGGGCAGAGCCCCCCCAGATGCCGGGAGGAGGGCAGAGCCCCCCCAGATGCCGGGAGGAGGGCAGAGCCCCCCCAGATGCCGGGAGGAGGGCAGAGCCCCCCCAGATGCCGGGAGGAGGGCAGAGCCCCCCCAGATGCCGGGAGGAGGGCAGAGCCCCCTCAGATGCCGGGAGGAGGGCAGAGCCCCCCCAGATGCCGGGGCCGGGAGGAGGGCAGAGCCCCCCCCAGATGCCGGGGCCGGGAGGAGGGCAGAGCCCCCCCCAGATGCCGGGGCCGGGAGGAGGGCAGAGCCCCCCCAGATGCCTGGGCCGGGAGGAGGGCAGAGCCCCCCAGATGCCGGGGCCGGGAGGAGAGCAGAGCCCCCCCAGGTGCCGGGGCCTGGAGGAGGGAGCAGTATTATAGTAGTTATATTCCTGTACATAGGGGGCGGTATTATAGTAGTTATATTCCTGTACATAGGGGGCAGTATTATAGTAGTTATATTCCTGTACATAGGGGGCAGTATTATAGTAGTTATATTCCTGTACATAGGGGGCAGTATTATAGTAGTTATATTCCTGTACATAGGGGGCAGTATTATAGTAGTTATATTCCTGTACATAGGGGGCAGTATTATAGTAGTTATATTCCTGTACATAGGGGGCAGTATTATAGTAGTTATATTCCTGTACATAGGGGTAGTATTATAGTAGTTATATTCTTGTACATAGGGGGCAGTATTATAGTAGTTATATTCTTGTACATAGGGGGCAGTATTATAGTAGTTATATTCTTGTACATAGGGGGCAGTATTATAGTAGTTATATTCCTGTACATAGGGGGCAGTATTATAGTAGTTATATTCCTGTACATAGGGGGCAGTATTATAGTAGTTATATTCTTGTACATAGGGGGCAGTATTATAGTAGTTATATTCCTGTACATAGGGGGCAGTATTATAGTAGTTATATTCCTGTACATAGGGGGCAGTATTATAGTAGTTATATTCTTGTACATAGGAGGGAGTATTATAGTAGTTATATTCCTGTACATAGGGGGCAGTATTATAGTAGTTATATTCCTGTACATAGGGGGCAGTATTATAGTAGTTATATTCCTGTACATAGGGGGCAGCATTATAGTAGTTATATTCCTGTACATAGGGGGCAGTATTATAGTAGTTATATTCTTGTACATAGGGGGCAGTATTATAGTAGTTATATTCTTGTACATAGGGGGCAGTATTATAGTAGTTAAATTCCTGTACATAGGGGGCAGTATTATACTAGTTATATTCCTGTACATAGGGGCAGTAGTATAGTAGTTATATTCCTGTACATAGGGGGCAGTATTGTAGTAGTTATATTCTTGTACATAGGGGGCAGTATTATAGTAGTTACATTCTTGTACATAGGGGGCAGTATTATAGTAGTTACATTCCTGTACATAGGGGGCAGTATTATAGTAGTTACATTCCTGTACATAGGGGGCAGTATTATAGTAGTTATATTCTTGTACATAGGGGGCAGTATTATAGTAGTTATATTCCTGTACATAGGGGGCAGTATTATAGTAGTTATATTCTTGTACATAGGGGTCAGTATTATAGTAGTTATATTCTTGTACATAGGGGGCAGTATTATAGTAGTTATATTCTTGTACATAGGGGGCAGTATTATAGTAGTTATATTCTTGTACATAGGGGGCAGTATTATAGTAGTTATATTCTTGTACATAGGGGGCAGTATTATAGTAGTTATATTCTTGTACATAGAGGGCAGTATTATAGTAGTTATATTCCTGTACATAGGGGGCAGTATTATAGTAGTTATATTCCTGTACATACGGGGCAGTATTATAGTAGTTATATTCCTGTACATAGGGGGCAGTATTATAGTAGTTATATTCTTGTACATAGGAGGCAGTATTATAGTAGTTATATTCCTGTACATAGGGGGCAGTATTATAGTAGTTATATTCCTGTACATAGGGGGCAGTATTATATTAGTTATATTCTTGTACATAGGGGGCAGTATTATAGTAGTTATATTCTTGTACATAGGGGGCAGTATTATAGTAGTTATATTCTTGTACCTAGGAGGCAGTATTATAGTAGTTATATTCTTGTACATAGGAGGCAGTATTATAGTAGTTATATTCCTGTACATAGGGGGCAGTATTATAGTAGTTATATTCTTGTACATAGGGGGCAGTATTATAGTAGTTATATTCTTGTACATAGGGGGCAGTATTATAGTAGTTATATTCTTGAACATAGGGGCAGTATTATAGTAGTTATATTCTTGTACATAGGGGCAGTATTATAGTAGTTATATTCTTGTACATAGGAGGCAGTATTATAGTAGTTATATTCTTGTACATAGGAGGCAGTATTATAGTAGTTATATTCCTGTACATAGGGGGCAGTATTATAGTAGTTATATTCTTGTACATAGGGGGCAGTATTATAGTAGTTATATTCTTGTACCTAGGAGGCAGTATTAGAGTATTTATATTCCTGTACATAGGGGACAGTATTATAGTAGTTATATTCCTGTACATAGGGGGCAGTATTATAGTAGTTATATTCTTGTACATAGGGGCAGTATTATAGTAGTTATATTCTTGTACATAGGGGGCAGTATTATAGTAGTTATATTCCTGTACATAGGGGGCAGTATTATAGTAGTTATATTCTTGTACATAGAGGGCAGTATTATAGTAGTTATATTCCTGTACATAGGGGGCAGTATTATAGTAGTTATATTCCTGTACATACGGGGCAGTATTATAGTAGTTATATTCCTGTACATAGGGGGCAGTATTATAGTAGTTATATTCTTGTACATAGGAGGCAGTATTATAGTAGTTATATTCCTGTACATAGGGGGCAGTATTATAGTAGTTATATTCCTGTACATAGGGGGCAGTATTATAGTAGTTATATTCTTGTACATAGGGGGCAGTATTATAGTAGTTATATTCTTGTACATAGGGGGCAGTATTATAGTAGTTATATTCTTGTACCTAGGAGGCAGTATTATAGTAGTTATATTCTTGTACATAGGAGGCAGTATTATAGTAGTTATATTCCTGTACATAGGGGGCAGTATTATAGTAGTTATATTCTTGTACATAGGGGGCAGTATTATAGTAGTTATATTCTTGTACATAGGGGGCAGTATTATAGTAGTTATATTCTTGAACATAGGGGCAGTATTATAGTAGTTATATTCTTGTACATAGGGGCAGTATTATAGTAGTTATATTCTTGTACATAGGCGGAAGTATTATAGTAGTTATATTCTTGTACATAGGGGGCAGTATTATAGTAGTTATATTCTTGTACATAGGAGGCAGTATTATAGTAGTTATATTCTTGTACCTAGGAGGCAGTATTAGAGTATTTATATTCCTGTACATAGGGGACAGTATTATAGTAGTTATATTCCTGTACATAGGGGGCAGTATTATAGTAGTTATATTCTTGTACATAGGGGCAGTATTATAGTAGTTATATTCCTGTACATAGGGGGCAGTATTATAGTAGTTATATTCTTGTACATAGGGGGCAGTATTATAGTAGTTATATTCTTGTACATAGGGGGCAGTATTATAGTAGTTATATTCTTGTACATAGGGGGCAGTATTATAGTAGTTATATTCTTGTACCTAGGAGGCAGTATTAGAGTATTTATATTCCTGTACATAGGGGACAGTATTATAGTAGTTATATTCCTGTACATAGGGGGCAGTATTATAGTAGTTATATTCCTGTACATAGGGGGCAGTATTATAGTAGTTATATTCCTGTACATAGGGGCAGTCTTATAGTAGTTATATTCTTGTACATAGGGGGCAGTATTATAGTAGTTATATTCTTGTACATAGGGGGCAGTATTATAGTAGTTATATTCTTGTACATAGGGGGCAGTATTATAGTAGTTATATTCTTGTACATAGGGGGCAGTATTATAGTAGTTATATTCTTGTACATAGGGGGCAGTATTATAGTAGTTATATTCTTGTACATAGGGGGCAGTATTATAGTAGTTATATTCTTGTACATAGGGGGCAGTGTTATAGTAGTTATATTCCTGTACATAGGGGGCAGTATTATAGTAGTTATATTCTTGTACATAGGGGCAGTCTTATAGTAGTTATCTTCTTGTACATAGGGGGCAGTATTATAGTAGTTATATTCTTGTACATAGGGGGCAGTATTATAGTAGTTATATTCTTGTACATAGGGGGCAGTATTATAGTAGTTATATTCTTGTACATAGGGGGCAGTATTATAGTAGTTATATTCTTGTACATAGGGGCAGTATTATAGTAATGTTTTTGTTCCTTACATCCTTTGCTGCCATTGTCTTTATATCTTTGCACAGATTATTGCTACGTTCCTCCTTATTTATTCAGTATAATGCAGTAAGTGAGTTAACCCATTATTTTCCTCTCGGTTATGCCGGTGTCTTTTTGGCCTCTCCTCCTGACAGCAATGATCTCTGCGCTGAGATTGTCGTCTCTTTTACCTAATGATCACTTTGGCTTCTTCTCACCACTTCCATCCTGCAGTCGCTGTCACACATAAAAGCTTTGCTCGGAGCCTCGGAGAGATGGAGTCAGTGACCCGCTCCGCGCCTCCTCCTCTGTTTTGCACATTTGATCTGAAGCTTCAAATATCTAGGTGAAAATTCCTAATTAATCCTGAAAATCAGAATGATATAAACAGCTATATACTA
This sequence comes from Engystomops pustulosus, assembly GCF_040894005.1. Classification (NCBI taxonomy): domain Eukaryota; kingdom Metazoa; phylum Chordata; class Amphibia; order Anura; family Leptodactylidae; genus Engystomops; species Engystomops pustulosus. The sequence continues at coordinate 257,454,736 of NC_092412.1, read as the reverse complement.
TATACTGCGGGACATGGAGCTGCAGAAATGGTGGAAATTAATTATCTGTTTGTTTATTATAAATTATTAATTTATTCTTTGGATAAATCCACATCTTTCCCATTCAAATATTTACCACTTTTTGGCCACAATAATTACAGATTGTCTCAAGGAAACAATGTAACAGTATTTTATCTTGAGGGAGCACGAGACTCTAATGTCCCGAGCCAGAGGAAAGAGGGATCTGGTGTTCATGCTTTAAAGAAGAAAAAAGGAATGAAGTTATAGCAAACCCTAAAGCAGCAAGAAGCCGCTGACAGTCCCAGACACCAGAAGCCATTCCCTATATTGTGTATTCTGTGATACTACTCCTACCTGCAAATATGAGCACTGTACTACTACTCCTATCCTGTATACACGGACACCATACATTAATACTGCTCCCTATGTACAAGTATATAACTACTATAATACTGCCCCCTATGTACAGGAATATAACTACTATAATACTGCCCCTATGTACAAGAATATAACTACTATAATACTGCCCCTATGTACAGGAATATAACTACTATAATACTGCCCCCTATGTACAGGAATATAACTACTATAATACTGCCCCCTATGTACAAGAATATAACTACTATAATACTGCCCCCTATGTACAAGAAAATAACTACTATAATACTGCCCCCTATGTACAAGAATATAACTACTATAATACTGCCCCCTATGTACAAGAATATAACTACTATAATACTGCCTCCTATGTACAAGAATATAACTACTATAATACTACCCCCTATGTACAAGAATATAACTACTATAATACTGCCCCCTATGTACAAGAATATAACTACTATAATAGTGCCCCCTATGTACAAGAATATAACTACTATAATAGTGCCCCCTATGTACAGGAATATAACTACTATAATACTGCCCCCTATGTACAAGAATATAACTACTATAATACTGCCCCCTATGTACAGGAATATAACTACTATAATAGTGCCCCCTATGTACAGGAATATAACTACTATAATACTGCCCCTATGTACAGTGATATAACTACTATAATACTGCCTCCTATGTACAGGAATATAACTACTATAATACTGCCCCCTATGTACAGGAATATAACTACTATAATACTGCCCCCTATGTACAGGAATATAACTACTATAATACTGCCCCTATGTACAGAAATATAACTACTATAATACTGCCCCTATGTACAGTGATATAACTACTATAATACTGCCCCCTATGTACAGGAATATAACTACTATAATACTGCCCCTATGTACAGGAATATAACTACTATAATACTGCCCCTATGTACAGTGATATAACTACTATAATACTGCCTCCTATGTACAGGAATATAACTACTATAATACTGCCCCCTATGTACAGGAATATAACTACTATAATACTGCCCCCTATGTACAGGAATATAACTACTATAATACTGCCCCTATGTACAGGAATATAACTACTATAATACTGCCCCTATGTACAGTGATATAACTACTATAATACTGCCCCCTATGTACAGGAATATAACTACTATAATACTGCCCCCTATGTACAGGAATATAACTACTATAATACTGCCCCTATGTACAGGAATATAACTACTATAATACTGCCCCTATGTACAGGAATATAACTACTATAATACTGCCTCCTATGTACAGGAATATAACTACTATAATACTGCCCCTATGTACAGTGATATAACTACTATAATACTGCCTCCTATGTACAGGAATATAACTACTATAATACTGCCCCCTATGTACAGGAATATAACTACTATAATACTGCCCCCTATGTACAGGAATATAACTACTATAATACTGCCCCCCTATGTACAGGAATATAACTACTATAATACTGCCCCCCTATGTACAGGAATATAACTACTATAATACTGCCTCCTATGTACAGGAATATAACTACTATAATACTGCCCCCTGTGTACAGGAATATAACTACTATAATACTGCCTCCTATGTACAGGAATATAACTACTATAATACAGCCCCCCTATGTACAGGAATATAACTACTATAATACTGCCCCCTATGTACAGAATAGAACTAGGGTGATGTACTTAAAGTCAGCCTTTGCAGTTTGTTGCTATGTCACCTCTATTGATTTTGGATTTGCTGACAGTGGGGGGCGCCATACAATGTGTTGCAGGTGTTTTATGATATGAACACCGTTTCCAATCTTTCAGGATTCGGTGTCGGGTGATTGATGGGCAGAGTCCTAACATTTAATGACCTGGCTACAATACTCGGCTTCTTTCTGCTCCCGGCAGTAATTGGCGATTAATGTCTGTGTTAGAAGCAATTATTGTTAATTGTGGTGAGGAGGGGTCTCTGATGAGGGCGACACAGAGACCCTCATTATCTGCCAAACATTACTCACCTTGTGCCCACATATTCTGGCGAGACAGAAAACAGGCAGAGACGTCCAGCAGTACTGAAATGTGTCCACAAGGGGGAGCAAGATATTCATCTCCCTGTATATAATGATACGTATCCTGCTCATGTAACCTGGGGATCTCCTGTATATAATGATATATGTACAGCCGGTATAACCCGGGGATCTCCTGTATATAATGATATATGTACAGCTGGTATAACCTGGGGATCTCCTGTATATAATGATATATGTACAGCAGGTATAACCTGGGGATCTCCTGTATATAATGATATATGTACAGCCGGTATAACCTGGGGATCTCCTGTATATAATGATATATGTACAGCTGGTATAACTTGGGGATCTCCTGTATAAAATGATATATGTACAGCCGGTATAACCTGGGGATCTCCTGTATATAATGATATATGTAGAGCCGGTATAACCTGGGGATCTCCTGTATATAATGATATATGTACAGCTGGTATAACCTGGGGATCTCCTGTATATAATAATATATGTACAGCCGGAATAACCTGGGGATCTCCTGTATATAATGATATATGTACAGCCGCTATAACCTGGGGATCTCCTGTATATAATGATATATGTACAGCTGGTATAACCTGGGGATGTCCTGTGTATAATGATATATGTACAGCCGGTATAACCTGGGGATCTCCTGTATATAATGATATATGTACAGCTGGTATAACCTGGGGATCTCCTGTATATAATGATATATGTACAGCCGGTATAACCTGGGGATCTCCTGTATATAATGATATATGTACAGCCGGTATAACCTGGGGATCCCCTGTATATAATGATATATGTACAGCCGGTATAACCTGGGGATCTCCTGTATATAATGATATATGTGCAGCCGGTATAACCTGGGGATCTCCTGTATATAATGATATATGTACAGCTGGTATAACATTGGGGATCTCCTGTATATAATGATATATGTACAGCCGGTATAACCTGGGGATGTCCTGTATATAATGATATATGTACAGCCGGTATAACCTGGGGATCTCCTGTATATAATGATATATGTACAGCCGGTATAACCTGGGGATCTCCTGTATATAATGATATATGTACAGCCGGTATAACCTGGGGATCTCCTGTATATAATGATATATGTACAGCTGGTATAACCTGGGGATCTCCTGTATATAATGATATATGTACAGCCGGTATAACCTGGGGATCTCCTGTATATAGTGATATATGTACAGCTGGTATAACCTGGGGATCTCCTGTATATAATGATATATGTACAGCCGGTATAACCTGGGGATATCCTGTATATAATGATATATGTACAGCTGGTATAACCTGGGGATCTCCTGTATATAATGATATATGTACAGCTGGTATAACCTGGGGATCTCCTGTATATAATTATATATGTACAGCCGGTATAACCACAAGGGATAACATCACATATACCAGTTCTTACCTGGTACTTACAATGTTTCCCTCTGCTGGCAGTCTGTGACACTGCAGGACATAATGTTTACATATAAGGAGGTGCAACCAGGACTGTAATAATCTCACTTAAGTGTTTTTATCCATACATCCCAGTAGCAACAGTGTTATATTATCTGTCATCTATCCAAATTAATTAGCAGCTCTCCAAACATAGGGTCTAATGAGAATACAGACTACAAAAGCATAAGTATAGGTTTTCATCCATCTATACAACTCTGAAGCATCTATCTATCTATCTATCTATCTATCTATCTATCTATCTCCTATCTTTCTATCTATCTCCTATCTATCTATCTCCTATCTATCTATCTCCTATCTTTCTATCTATCTCCTATCTATCTATCTATCTATCTCCTATCTATCTATCTCCTATCTATCTATCTATCTCCTATCTATCTATCTCCTATCTATCTATCTATCTATCTCCTATCTATCTATCTATCTATCTATCTATCTCCTATCTATCTATATATCTATCTCCTATCTATCTATATATCTATCTCCTATCTATCTATATATCTATCTATCTATATATCTATCTCCTATCTATCTATCTTCTATCTATCTATCTATCTATCTATCTATCTATCTATCTATCTATCTATCTATCTCCTATCTATCTATATATCTATCTCCTATCTATCTATATATCTATCTCCTATCTATCTATATATCTATCTCCTATCTATCTATCTCCTATCTATCTCCTATCTATCTATCTATCTATCTATCTATCTATCTATATATCTATCTCCTATCTATCTATCTATCTATCTATCTATCTATCTATCTATCTCCTATCTATCTATCTATCTCCTATCTATCTCCTATCTATCTCCTATCTATCTATCTATCTATCTATCTATCTATCTATCTATCTACCATCTATCTGTCTGTCTCATATTTATCTACATCTCTCCACAGACAAGTAGCATCTCTACAATCATTGTGTGAAATGAAAATATAAAACCCTGTGCTCTTCTTTCTATGTGATTTTCAGGTTTGTTACATAATTTCTCAAGCATAACACGTGCATACAGATTCACATAGCACTTGGTGTGGTCAGGTGACCTCCGTATAGACCCTCCCACAATGTGTCATGTGATACAGTGTATAATGTTCAGCAATCATGTAAAATTTCTTGCGTCTGTTACTTTGTATCAGAATAAAACGCATAAAGTCCAAAGTGTGTTCTGATTATTGCACAATTATGAATAAATGAAGGAAAATATAATATTATGTATAATGTATAATATTTATAAGTATCAGCGTGAATTTAAAAGCAATCATACACAAATATGACATCACGCGGCTGCTGGATGAGGACGCCAGCTACACCTCAGCCAGTTTGATCACATGTTAATGTGGAGGAGATACATTGATGACGTCCTCCTCGTGGCCGGATGCAGCGCAGGACCTGGTGGCTTCCATCACCGCTGGTGACACAGTTCCAGTCGCTGTCGTGTTCTCGGAGGGAGGGGAGGGGGGGATAACAAGTCTTGGATGTTTCTGTTTTATTCCAAGTTTAAAATCCGTTTATTTATAAAAGTCTCTGCGGTTCGGGGTCACTTAATCCTAATCACGAGGGATCCTCACAAATGTAAAACATGGATGAGATGGGGAAATCGACAGGTGGTCATTACCCTCTGGTGTAAGGATTGTGAACACTCAACTTTCCTTTGTCTTAGGAAAGCTGGGTTGCTGGTAATTATGATCAGGGCTGTTCTAGCAGTGGTGGGTGTGGACCTGGGGCTGATAAAAGGCTGGGGCACCGGTGTCTCGGGGCCGATCATTTTACCTGTTATGGTCTTGTACCTGGACTAGACTTTGGTTCTGTCTATCCTGCCAGTGGTCCTGGAACCGGGCATCCTGCCAGCCTGCCCTAGAGCCCAGCTTTCCTCCCTGTCTACCCTGGAGCCCAGCTTTCCTGCCAGCCTGCCCTAGAGCCCAGCTTTCCTCCCTGTCTACCCTGGAGCCCAGCTTTCCTGCCAGCGTGCCCGGGAGCCCACCTTTCCTGCCAGCCTACCCTGGAGCCCAGCTTTCCTGCCAGCCTGCCCGGGAGCCCAGCTTTCCTGCCAGCCTGCCCGGGAGCCCAGCTTTCCTGCCAGCCTGCCCGGGAGCCCAGCTTTCCTGCCAGCCTGCCCGGGAGCCCAGCTTTCCTGCCAGCCTGCCCGGGAGCCCAGCTTTCCTGCCAGCCGGTACATTCAGATGTAGATCAGACATCCATCAAGTTAAAGGAAATCCATGAATCACAATCCATCCTGATAAACCAAGGACATTACTCATAGATCCGGGCACCGGGACTGTGGGATCTTCTTATATCGGTTATCCATGGCCTCCTGCCTTCTGAAACCAAGTTTTTAAATTATGCTAATGAGCCTGAAGGGCTCCTTGGGGGCATTACCAGAGCCCCTCTGTGCTGCAGCTTCTCATGGCAGTAGAGCTGTCAGATGTATTCTTGTTCTGTGACTATGTCTGATCAGGCCTGCCACCTCCTGTATAGTCTACAGGGTGATAATCTGCCCCTCCGCACCCCTGGTATCTGAGCGTTACATAGTCACTGTTTGACACAATAGGCATTATTTTTTTAGCCCCCACTAGATTTCATGCTTAATAATTATCTTGTATACAGTTTGTTTGGAGCTTTGTTCTGGTGCTCTATTCATCTACTGAGCATGGTTCTAGTGATGTGTTTATATAATGAGCTTGCTTCAGTGCTGCATTTACATTCTGAGCTTGGTTCTGGTGCTGTGTTATGTACTGAGCTTGGCTCGAGTGCTGCTGTAATGTGCTAAGCTTGGTTCTCATGCTGCATTTATGTACTGAACTTGGTACTAGTGCTGTATTTATGCATTTAGTTTGTCTGGGGTGCTATAGTTATGTACTGAGTTTGGCTCAGTGCTGTTTTTATGTACTAAGCTTGGCCAGGGTGCTGCAGTCATGTACTAAGCTTGGGTTGGGTGCTGTAGTTATGCACTGGGCTTGGATTGGGTGCTGCAGTTATGTACTGAGCTTGGCTCTGGTGCTGCAGTTATGTACTGAGCTTGGCTCTGGTGCTGCAGATATGTACTGAGCTTGGCTCTGGTGCTGCAGTTATGTACTGAGCTTGGCTCTGGTGCTGCAGTTATGTACTGAGCTTGGCTCTGGTGCTGCAGTTATGTACTGAGCTTGGCTCTGGTGCTGCAGTTATGTACTGAGCTTGGCTCTGGTGCTGCAGTTATGTACTGAGCTTGGCTCTGGTGCTGCAGTTATGTACTGAGCTTGGCTCTGGTGCTGCAGTTATGTACTGAGCTTGGCTCTGGTGCTGCAGTTATGTACTGAGCTTGGCTCTGGTGCTGCAGTTATGTACTGAGCTTGGCTCTGGTGCTGCAGTTATGTACTGAGCTTGGCTCTGGTGCTGCAGTTATGTACTGAGCTTGGCTCTGGTGCTGCAGTTATGTACTGAGCTTGGCTCTGGTGCTGCAGTTATGTACTGAGCTTGGCTCTGGTGCTGCAGTTATGTACTGAGCTTGGGTCGGGTCCCTCATCAGACACAGTGTGAAATCTGTAATATTACATAAAATGATCCAGCTAAAGTTTTTTTTTCTTTCAACTTAAAAAAATCAAACATTTTCTCAGCCCATGATTGGGATCTCCGGATTGGTGGAAAGTAAAGCTTGTGAGAGAAGTGCAGTCTGCCCTGTGGCCAGCAGATGGCAGTGTAGCCCCATCTCCAGGGCAGAGCTGGAAGCTGCAGAGAACTTTAACAATACTTTGATTTTAAGGAATGTTTACTGCACATAATGAGATCTTTTTAAGAACAGTAAATCAGGACTCGTCTTTCTTTCTGAAATGACATAACTTTTATTTTTATTAGTTTCATTCAGCACAAAAGAGACATCTGTCACCGAATACATCTAATACCAGCGGTAACCTGCCTCATACTGCTCTCCTATCTATCTATCTATCTATCTATCTATCTATCTATCTATCTCCTATCTATCTATCTATCTATCTATCTATCTATCTATCTATATATCTATCTCCTATCTATCTATCTATCTATCTATCTCCTATCTATCTATCTATCTCTCTATCTATCTATCTCCTATCTATCTATCTATCTATCTATCTATCTATCTCTCTATCTATCTCCTATCTATCTATCTATCTATATATCTATCTCCTATCTATCTATCTATCTATCTATCTATCTATATATCTATCTCCTATCTATCTCCTATCTATCTATCTATCTATCTATCTATCTCTCTATCTATCTATCTATCTCCTATCTATCTCCTATCTATCTCCTATCTATCTCCTATCTATCTCCTATCTATCTATCTCCTATCTATCTATCTCCTATCTATCTATCTCCTATCTATCTATCTCCTATCTATCTCCTATCTATCTCCTATCTATCTATCTCCTATCTATCTATCTCCTATCTATCTATCTCCTATCTATCTATCTATCTCCTATCTATCTATCTCCTATCTATCTATCTCCTATCTATCTCCTATCTATGTATCTCCTATCTATGTATCTCCTATCTATGTATCTCCTATCTATGTATCTCCTATCTATCTATCTATCTCCTATCTATCTCCTATCTATCTCCTATCTATCTCCTATCTATCTCCTATCTATCTCCTATCTATCTCCTATCTCCTATCTATCTATCTATCTATCTATCTATCTATCTATCTATCTATCTATCTCCTATCTCCTATCTATCTATCTATCTATCTATCTATCTATCTATCTATCTATCTCCTATCTATCTATCCTTCCCCTCTGCACTGTCTCCTATATTAGGGTATAAGGACTTATCCATGTGCTTTTCCCCTGACAGCCGCTCCCTTCATTCACATTCACATCCAGCAGAAGCGAATACACAATGTAATAGAGGTGATCAGTTATCATACACGTCAGAGCAGCAATGGCCAAGCCAACAGCTTCATTATATCTCAGGGCATCACTAATGCATCTATACACCATATTACATCTCACATCACATTCATCTATATATACAGGTTCTTTACCAATGCAGTATATTACCTCACTAATCACAAAGCTGCACTCACTATTCTGCTGCTGGTGCAGTCACTGTGTACATACATGACATTACTTATCCTGTACTGATCCTGAGTTACATCCTGTATTATACTCCAGAGCTGCACTCACTATTCTGCTGCTGGTGCAGTCACTGTGTACATACATGACATTACTTATCCTGTACTGATCCTGAGTTACATCCTGTATTATACCCCAGAGCTGCACTCACTATTCTGCTGCTGGTGCAGTCACTGTGTACATACATGACATTACTTATCCTGTACTGATCCTGAGTTACATCCTGTATTATACTCCAGAGCTGCACTCACTATTCTGCTGCTGGTGCAGTCACTGTGTACATACATGACATTACTTATCCTGTACTGATCCTGAGTTACATCCTGTATTATACCCCAGAGCTGCACTCACTATTCTGCTGCTGGTGCAGTCACTGTGTACATACATGACATTACTTATCCTGTACTGATTCTGAGTTACATCCTGTATTATACTCCAGAGCTGCACTCACTATTCTGCTGCTGGTGCAGTCACTGTGTACATACATGACATTACTTATCCTGTACTGATCCTGAGTTACATCCTGTATTATACCCCAGAGCTGCACTCACTATTCTGCTGCTGGTGCAGTCACTGTGTACATACATGACATTACTTATCCTGTACTGATCCTGAGTTACATCCTGTATTATACCCCAGAGCTGCACTCACTATTCTGCTGCTGGTGCAGTCACTGTGTACATACATGACATTACTTATCCTGTACTGACCCTGAGTTACATCCTGTATTATACTCCAGAGCTGCACTCACTATTCTGCTGCTGGTGCAGTCACTGTGTACATACATGACATTACTTCTCCTGTACTGATCCTGAGTTACATCCTGTATTATACCCCAGAGCTGCACTCAATATTCTGCTGCTGGTGCAGTCACTGTGTACATACATGACATTACTTATCCTGTACTGATCCTGAGTTACATCCTGTATTATACATCAGAGCTGCACTCACTATTCTGCTGCTGGTGCAGTCACTGTGTACATACATGACATTACTTCTCCTGTACTGACCCTGAGTTACATCCTGTATTATACTCCAGAGCTGCACTCACTATTCTGCTGGTGGTGCAGTCACTGTGTACATACATGACATTACTTCTCCTGTACTGATCCTGAGTTACATCCTGTATTATACCCCAGAGCTGCACTCAATATTCTGCTGCTGGTGCAGTCACTGTGTACATACATGACATTACTTATCCTGTACTGATCCTGAGTTACATCCTGTATTATACACCAGAGCTGCACTCACTATTCTGCTGCTGGTGCAGTCACTGTGTACATACATGACATTACTTCTCCTGTACTGATCCTGAGTTATATCCTGTATTATACTCCAGAGCTGCACTCACTATTCTGCTGCTGGTGCAGTCACTGTGTACATACATGACATTACTTATCCTGTACTGATCCTGAGTTACATCCTGTAATGTACTCCAGAGCTGCACTCACTATTCTGCTGCTGGTGCAGTCACTGTGTACATACATGACATTACTTATCCTGTACTGATCCTGAGTTACATCCTGTATTATACCCCAGAGCTGCACTCACTATTCTGCTGCTGGTGCAGTCACTGTGTACATACATGACATTACTTATCCTGTACTGATCCTGAGTTACATCCTGTAATGTACTCCAGAGCTGCACTCACTATTCTGCTGCTGGTGCAGTCACTGTGTACATACATGACATTACTTCTCCTGTACTGATCCTGAGTTACATCCTGTATTATACCCCAGAGCTGCACTCACTATTCTGCTGCTGGTGCAGTCACTGTGTACATACATGACATTACTTATCCTGTACTGATCCTGAGTTACATCCTGTATTATACCCCAGAGCTGCACTCACTATTCTGCTGCTGGTGGTGCAGTCACTGTGTACATACATGACATTACTTATCCTGTACTGATCCTGAGTTACATCCTGTATTATACCCCAGAGCTGCACTCACTATTCTGCTGCTGGTGGTGCAGTCACTGTGTACATACATGACATTACTTATCCTGTACTGATCCTGAGTTACATCCTGTATTATACCCCAGAGCTGCACTCGCTATTCTGCTGCTGGTGCAGTCACTGTGTACATACATGACATTACTTATCCTGTACTGATCCTGAGTTACATCCTGTATTATACCCCAGAGCTGCACTCACTATTCTGCTGCTGGTGCAGTCACTGTGTATATACATGACATTACTTATCCTGTACTGATCCTGAGTTACATCCTGTATTATACCCCAGAGCTGCACTCACTATTCTGCTGCTGGTGCAGTCACTGTGTAGATACATGACATTACTTATCCTGTACTGATCCTGAGTTACATCCTGTATTATACCCCAGAGCTGCACTCACTATTCTGCTGCTGGTGCAGTCACTGTGTACATACATGACATTACTTATTCTGTACTGATCCTGAGTTACATCTTGTATTATACCCCAGAGCTGCACTCACTATTCTGCTGCTGGTGCAGTCACTGTGTACATACATGACATTACTTATCCTGTACTGATCCTGAGTTACATCCTGTATTATACCCCAGAGCTGCACTCGCTATTCTGCTGCTGGTGCAGTCACTGTGTACATACATGACATTACTTATCCTGTACTGATCCTGAGTTACATCCTGTATTATACCCCAGAGCTGCACTCACTATTCTGCTGCTGCTGGTGCAGTCACTGTGTACATACATGACATTACTTATCCTGTACTGATCCTGAGTTACATCCTGTATTATACCCCAGAGCTGCACTCACTATTCTGCTGCTGGTGCAGTCACTGTACATACATGACATTACTTATCCTGTACTGATTTTGAGTTACATCCTGTATTGTACCCCAGAGCTGCACTCACTATTCTGCTGCTGGTGCAGTCACTGTGTACACACATGACATTACTTATCCTGTACTGATGCTGAGTTACATCCTGTATTATACCCCAGAGCTGCACTCACTATTCTGCTGCTGGTGCAGTCACTGTGTACATACATGACATTACTTATCCTTTACTGATTTTGAGTTACATCCTGTAAATCTTTTATTTTATATATAAAAATGAAAAACATTACAACAATAAACATAAATCAAGCCATAACTTCTGGCAAAACAAAACAATAATAATAATAACAAAACAATAATACAAACTAAAAGAGACTTACAAAAATCTCCTGGCCCAGCCACACACACACCACACAATCAGCATTATAAAACAAAACCTTCACCCAATCCCACCACCTAATTTTTTTTTTTTTTTTTTTTTTTTATATATAACTTTTTATAATAATTTTTTTTTTTTTTTTTTTTTTTTTTTTTTTCATAAATAACTAAAGAATACACAGCAAAAAAAAGACAAACAGGAAATAAAAACATTAAATATAACTAACTAAATCCCACGCCCATCACCCTCCCACCCAGACACTGGTCTAACGTCCAAAGTTCGCGCTATATAGTCCAGACCAGTGCCCAGGATCATATTGTCCAAATCCCGTCCACCCCCCTCCCAACCTAACACCCTAACACCAACACCCCAAAAACCAACCAAGCTATATACACATCAACTATAACTACATAAATACACACTGTACACAAAATACAAACACATTAAACATATCAACATATAACAAACCAACCACATAAAGCCCAGGTTCGGCGCCTGCAAGCCGCTACATCACTATAACCTCAGATACAAAACAAAAATCTACAGTGTCAGCTTCAGCCCAACACCAGGAGAGGAGATGACAGACTAAGGGACACTAAAGGAGAACCCCCTCCAAAGGAGAGAGGCCCTCCCCGTGCCCCGCCTCTCATACTCCAGAGAGCGCACCTTCACCAGGTCACCCAGAATGTTCCTAACCACCTCATCCACCGGGAGGATTTTACGCTGCGTCGATACTAAACACCGTGCGTTCCACGTGTGGTACCTGACCACTAGACTGACTAAGAATAACGTGCAGCGGTCCCGGCCACCCAGGCCTCTGAATGCTCCATAGGCCCACTCCGCATAGGAGAGACCGGCCAACCCGGGCCAATGGATGGAAGCGCCCACCCGGTTGTACACCTCTGTGTTAAAGGGGCACTGAAGCAGGAAGTGGTCCATGCTCTCCAGCAGGCCACCGCACTCCTCCCGGGGACAACCCCTTTCCTCAGAGCTCCTACACTTCAGATTGTCCCTCACACACAGCTTTCCATGGAAGCAGCGCCAAGTCAAGTCCCAAAACTTCAAGGGGATCCTGATGGAATTCAAAAGACCTAAACCCACCCCAAGATCCCGACTTGGGCAATCCCTGAGGGCCAGAGGCTTCTGGAAATGGGTCAACAGAACCCTTTTGTCAAGGACTTTCCTCGACATGGTCCTGATCTCCCACATTCCCAGACCCCACCGGCGAATCACCTTCAGAACCGGGGTAGCGTAAGCCGGAAGATGCCCATGTGGTGTACGGAGATCCTTCACTCGCCCTCCTGTCTCCCATTCCTGGAAGAAAGGCCGAAACCATCCCCTGCAGGAGTATACCCACGGAGGAGCCCTCTCTTTCCAGAGGTTTGCAACATTGATCTTAAGAAAGGTATTCACTAGGAACACCACAGGGTTGACCATACACAACCCTCCTTGTCTCCTCGTGCGGTAAGTAACCTCCCTCTTGATTAGGTTCAGCCTATTCCCCCATAACAGCTGGAAGAACAGACTGTAGACCCGAGTCCAGAGGGGTTCTGGCAACATGCACACACTGCCCAGATATATCAGCAATGGGAGCAGGTAAGTTTTAATCAAGTTCACCCTTTCCCTGAGGGTCAAAGACCAACCCTTCCACTGGTCCACCTTCTGAGCGGCGATCTTAAGCCTGCCGTCCCAGTTTTGCATGGGGTAATCCCCCTGGCCAAATTCGATGCCGAGAACTTTGGCAGAGTCTTGGGGCCCTGGAAGAGTGTCCGGGAGATCAAAGCCTGGATCCCCCTCTCCCAGCCAGAGACTCTCACACTTATCCCGGTTGATCTTGGACCCAGAAGCCTCTGAGTAGCGGTCAACCTCTGACATCACCCATTGCGCCTCCCCTCTCGAGGACACAAAAACGGTGACATCATCAGCGTACGCTACCACCCTTAGAGTGGCTTCCGGTGCCGCCTGGTCCATCCCGACTCCCACCAACGGCCCACGATCAACCCTCCTAAGGAATGGGTCAATCGCGAACACGTATAGAAGTGGGCTCAGAGGACAACCCTGGCGAACACCAGACCCAACCTCAAAAGAGCGGCCAATCCAACCGTTCACAAGCGGGAAACTCTCTGCCCCTGCGTACAAAACCTTTAGCCAACTCCCCCGGCAGGCCATACCTCAGAAGGACAGACCAGAGGTACTCGTGGTTAACCCGATCAAACGCTTTTGCCTGATCCAAGGACAGCAAGTACCCCTTCCAGTTACCAGCCCTGCCCTGCTCCACTGCCTCCCGGACACAAAGCACAGCACTAAATGTACTGCGGCCTGGAACAGAGCAGTGCTGGGTCCCCGAAAGGAGCCGGGGCGCAAACTGCACCAGCCGATTAAACAGCACCTTTGCCAAAACCTTTCTGTCCGTATTGAGAAGCGCTATGGGACGCCAGTTCTCAATACGAGATCGGTCCTTACCCTTTGACAGGATGATCAGGGCTGACCTCCTCATTGACTTCGGCAGAGCGCCCGAGGAAAGACACTCATTGAATACCTCAGTCAAGAGGGGAACCAAGGCGTCCTTAAAGGTCTTATAAAACTCAGATGTTAAGCCATCCGGACCCGGCGATTTCTTGAGGGCGAGCCCTTCAATCGCCCGGCTGACTTCCTCTTCCCTGATCATCTCTGTCAAAACATCAAGAGAGGGGTCTACTCCTGGCTCAGGGACAGTTTCAGCCAGGAAATCCGACATCACATCCCGATCTAGATCCTTCCTGCCCAAGAGGTGTGAGTAGAAGGATCTGACGACCTCCAGAATCCCTGATCTGGACCTTTTCAGGGATCCCGTACTGTCAACCAGTCCCGTGACAACTTTACCATTCACTGACATCTTGCAGTTTCTGTAAGGGTCGGGCGAGCGGTATTTCCCGTAATCCCTCTCAAAAACCAAAGATGCGTGTCTATCGTACTGACACCTCTTCAGCAAGGATTTCACTCTGGAGATGTCCTCACGACTACCTCCAGTCGAGACGAGATGCTCGAGTTTCCTCCTCAGGCCCTGATACAGGCGGTACCTGTCCAGGCTCCTGAGGCTCGAGAGCTGGCGGAAGAATCTCGCCACCCTTTTCTTGAGCATCTCCCACCACTCTGACTTACTGCTACAAAGGCCCAGCAATGGTACCTGGCTCTGAAGAAAGTCCTCAAAGGATTGTCTTATCTCTGCTTCTTCCAGGAGAGACGAATTGAGCTTCCAGTAGCCTCTTCCCATCCGGGGGGTCTCTGTAACATTCAGAGAAAACAAAATTAGACAGTGGTCGGAGAACTCCACCTCAACAACAGAAACTGGTGAAGAAATGGCTTCCTCCTTTAAATAAAACCTGTCTATTCTAGACCTGCAGCTACCCCTATAATAGGTGAACCCCGCGTGGCCTGGGGTGTGCCGGATGTGGACATCCACCAGGCGAGCCTCACTAGCTATGCTATTAAGAGCGACGCTATCATAAGTCAGCTTGTCTCTGGAACCTCCCCTATCCTGGGACCTCGTGACAGCATTGAAGTCCCCTCCAAAGACCACCTGCCGACTTGTAAAAAGGTAGGGCTTGATCCTCATAAAGAGACACTTCCTGTCCCACTTGGACTGGGGACCATAGATGTTAATTAGGCGAAGTTCTTGTCCCTTCATGAGGACATCCAGGATCAGGCACCTCCCCATTTCTAACTCAATAACTCGTCGGCATTCTACCGGTGCGGTAAAAAGTACCGCCACTCCGCTATACGGCTCGGCCGCAAGAGACCAATAGGAAGGCCCGTGTCTCCATTCCCTCTTAGCTTTAAACACGGCCGCCAAATCTGGCAGCCTGGTCTCCTGCAAAAATAAAATGTCGGCTTCAACACGGCCGAGAAAATCAAAGGCCGCAAATCTAGCCGCATCAGACTTAATGCTGGCGACATTAATGGACACCAGCGTCAACGGAGTGGGTGCCGCCATCATGAGTGATTGAGTTAGACGGCTTTTTTCTTACTACCTCCCTTCCCTCTACTGTCCTCTGAAGATGATCCCTTTTCCCTTTTACCTTCAGAATTGGGGCAGCTTCTCTTTAATGAGATTGTGGTGTCCATATTATTACTGGCCCCCAAGGACCCACCCGGACCACCCTCTCCTTCGTCCTTGTCTCCTGACTCTGAGTCAGTCTCCCACTCTGAGGACCCAGCTTCCCCAGAGGATAGAGACTCGGCGCCCCCTGCAGGCTGCTCCGCCGCCACCTCCAGAACCCCACCCTCAGCTTCTCCTTCCGAGGAGGCGATCTCATCGAGGGTGAGGAACCGGTTGGAAAGCTCAACCAGAGGGGAGGAAGTTTTCCCTTCCTTAGGTACCTTAGATAGGCCACGTTTTTTCTTTTTCTGCTTGCGCTTATTTTCTAGCCAAATCCTGTTATCCTCATCCATACTTTCATAATGGGAGGACGTGGAGGACATGGCACCTTTCTCGCGTTCCATCCTCCTGACCTCCTCATCCAACTCATCATCCCTCAGGGCCTCAGTAGCAAGACCAGCCTCTGAGGAAGGACCCAGGGTCACCCCAGCAACCTGAGGCTTCCCCAGTTCTCTCCCTTTTTGTCTGGCTTCAAGCCGCCTCAACTGAGAAGGTGACTTATTCTTGCTTTTCTTCACAGGCCCCTCAGCTCCTCCACCTCTGCTGGTACCTTCCCCAGCAGAAGCAACCTCATGGCTCTCCTCCACTGGGGTCACAACCGCATTGGCAAAGGAGCGAGGACAACGGCTGAAAGGGTGACCGAGCTCACCACACAGGTTACACCTAATGTCCTTACAGGATGCAGCGAGATGACCTAGCCCACCACACAAAGCGCACTTCTGCACTTGGCAGCTGGCGCTAAAGTGTGTGGGGTCACCGCACCTGTGACAGACCTTCGGCTGCCCCTGGTAGAAAATCAGGATTCTGTCCCGTCCAAGAAAGGCTGAAGAAGGAATGTGGGCGACTGTGCCGCCTGAACACTTCAACTTCATCATGAAGGTCCAGGCCCCAGACCAAATGCCAAATTCATCGCGGTTTTTCTGAGGTACCTGAACTACTTCGCCATAACGACTTAGCCAAGTCATGATGTCCATGCAAGAAAGTGACTCGTTACGGGTCAAAACGGTCACCTTCTTGACTGCGTTTTGGCGAGACACTGCTTGCACAGCAAAGTCTCGCCATGCGGGCTCGTTCTTTGCCAGCTCATAATTCGACCAGA
Source organism: Engystomops pustulosus (assembly GCF_040894005.1). Lineage (NCBI taxonomy): Eukaryota > Metazoa > Chordata > Amphibia > Anura > Leptodactylidae > Engystomops > Engystomops pustulosus. The sequence goes on along the minus strand of NC_092412.1, from coordinate 257,437,299 downwards.
AGAGCTCTAAGCCCTCCGGCCGAACAAAGCTGACATCGAACTCCGGAGTACCATAAGGATGTATCAGGGCAAAGATGTCACTAGCCCTGAAGTTCATCTTCAGGAGGAGCTCCACCACCCTTGACCTGGGTGGGCATGCGTCACTGCCCCTCCAGCGAAGACGAACCACATTCCTACGGGAAGCTCCGGGCCCAGTTGTGGGTAAAGACCATACAGTCTCTCCCCCCCTTTTCTCTTGGAAGGCTGCCAGGCCATGCCTGTCTGTCCAGAAGGACAGATCAACCTCTCTCCCCTCTACAGTGATTGACTTTTCCCCTCTCCTGAGAGCCTCCAGAAGACGCCTTTGCAAAACGCTGTTCCCAGAGCCAGGAGACAAGGAGTTAACTCCACTTGCCCCAGCAGTGACACTCGCATAGCTCCTTATGGGAGCGGCCACCACTGGGGGTGCAGAAGGTCCAGCACGCACAACAGGATCACCCCCCTCAGCACCATTCACCACCCCCACATTCACCACACTATGTGCATTACTGCCTCGCTTCCTTGCATCACTCACACCAGCTGGGCCAGGAGGACCTGGGGTTGCCTCGGCGTCACTGGGCACTGGGGGTAGAGCCACCTCCATAGCTGATACAGCCTGAGAAGAGGCAGCTCCAACCCCGATCTTAAAGGTGCCCTCTGCCTCATTGGCATTAACCCCTTGTTGTCCAGTAGTTTTTTTAATATTTCTGCTCTGCTGCTCGCTGGATGCAAGAGGCCACTTGCCCTTGCAGACTCCGGACAGTCTTTTTGTGCCCTCTCCAGGGTCTGATGATCCAATGCAAAACAACACTTTTCCTGCGCCTTTCTCTGCAGGCTGTTCGGGATGCTTGGGAGGCGCCGCACCACAAGCCCCAGCAGCCCCATCACACTGCCGCTGCTCACCGGAGCTAGATGCAGCCACAGTGCTAGGGGCCACAGGAGCCACCGCCACTGCCCCTGGCACCGGGCCACCCCCCCCTCCCACTGGGGGGCAGCACACAGTACCAGGACCTGCTGGATCGCCCTCACTGTCCGGCCTTTCGGCCGATGCCTTCCCTGCACCATCCTTGCTACTGCAAACAAGGCTGGTGCTCTGCGCCATGATGGAACGTGGCTTTGCACTCTCCCCGCACCCTGGCACCGAGTCCACTGCAGGATTCGTGCTGGGCTGGGTAACGGGGCCTACACGACAGGCTGGCACTGCAGCCCGCCCGGAGGGAACAGGGAGGGGACGAAACACCAGATTCACCTCCTGAGACGCCTTGGTCTTCTTGGGTCTCGTCTTCTTCCTCTTTTGGTCGTCACTCGGGATATCATCACCAAAGGAAAAGTTCTGGAGGTGAACTGGAGACTCAAGCTGACGTATCTGAGCCATTAGCGCCCCCCCCTGGCCGCTGTCATCACTTTCCTCCTCCAGGTTGGCAGAGCCGCAGCCTGATGGTAATGGCGCTTGCTCTGCAGGCAGCCTGTCGTGCGAGGCCTGCTGGTGTTGGTGCAGGCCACCAGACGGACACGGCTGGTCTTCCTCATCCTCCTCATCATCGCCATCGCCTTCATCCGCCTGGATCTGAAGCCCCTTCAGTTTTCTTAACTGCTCCTGGCGCATGTCATCAAACCGGGCATCATTCTCCAACTTTTCACGGAACGGACCGCTGTGCTCGCGGATTAGATGTCGCTTCTCCTGCAGAGCGGTGACCTCGGCTTTTAGTCTGTCTATGGTGGTAAGTAGATCAGACTTTTTCTTTCTCTGCGTAGCCACCCCCGCTAGGGCCAAGGTCTCCCTTATCTCCTCCTGGAGCCTCCTCAGCGCTTTTCCAGCTTCCTCGTACTCACGGAGGTGCTCAGCAATCCGGGAGCCATAGATGGTAGCAGACTCCCGGGCCTTAAGATCACCCCATGCTTTTTGCACACCTCCGTGAGCACCCAGCTTTCCAGCTGAACCACCCAGCTTTCCCGCACATACATCCAGCTTTCCAGGAGGAGCACTCAGGCTGATGTCACTTGCCTTGATCTTCTGTGTTCCGGAGACCTTGCGGCTTCCCTGGGTCTTGGGGGTGGCAGCCGAGGTCACATCGCTGCGTCCTTGGCTCCGGGCAGATCTTCTTACACCCTCCGATTTGGCCGGTAACTGGCTTCTCCTGCCCCCCGCCGGCCTGGTCCGGGAGACAGGAGCCTGGGATTTTCCTGCAGGATTCATCCCACAGAACCCACTCCCTCCCTGGGGAGGAGAGAGCAGGCCTGGGTGGATGGAGATTGCTCCAGGTGGTGCAGGAGCTCAGCAGCACACAACCACACCCGTCAGTAGCTCACAGCAAAATGAGTCAGCACTCACTATTCTGCTGCTGGTGCAGTCACTGTGTACATACATGACATTACTTATCCTTTACTGATTTTGAGTTACATCCTGTATTGTACTTCAGAGCTGCACTCACTATTCTGTGTACATACTTCAGCTTTCAGTGATTTCTCTGCATGCTATTCTGTATCTTGTATATCCTGTTGGAGGGTACACAAGGTTTCTGTAGGGGCCAAGGCGTCTTGGGGTCCCAGCATTGTACACTAGTTACATTATCCTAAGGAAAGTGACATATTAGTGGGATCCAACTGACTGAACCCCAACTTATTATGAAGTCTTTCCTTGCTGCAGCCCCTTGTTCTGCCACTCGTTCAGGGGTCTCATGGCTGGATTAAGGAAACATGAATTAGATGCATCTTAGTAATGAAACAAATATCCCAAACGTGCTGTCGCTCCTAGTTCAGAGGTTTTGAGTGACCCCTGTATGACTGTTTATACTCCATATGGGGGTTGGGGCCCCAAATTTGAATGAAGAGACATTAACACCTCACTGCCTTTCAGGTGAGGGGTCGGATATGATGGTGGGCCGGTGGTGGACAGCTAGGACTGATCAGAACAGTGGACCGCTCCGCCCTCCGGTCTCCGGCTTTCTGGGGCACGGCTTTGTTTGGAGGTTCGGATCACATAGACGCCTTATAATCTGCTTAATGACAGGATGGCGGCAGGTCAGCGGCTGAGGCTTTCTGGGATCGGCACCCTGGGAGGGAACCTGCTCCCCTTATGCAGGACATCTACTCAATTGAGTTCTAATAATTCTTCTTCTCTCTCGCAACGTTCAGCTACAATGAAGAAGAAGCGTGGACTCTCAGACCCCCAGCGTTCCGAGATGAAGAGACCCGGCCAAGGTCATGGGGTCGGCACCGGCCGGCAGCGCATTGTCTTGCACTCGATGGCCGAGCTTCACTCTTCTTATTCTTCGGTTCTGCCGGAACTAATCTCCACTGATGCGGCCAGAAAGAGACTCGAGAAATTAAATGAGAACTGGTCGGTAATGGACGAGACACCAGGAGCTGCGAGGGGCGAGGATATCCTGCAGGAGGAGCCAATTATCCAAGGAAATTATCGGGAATTTCACGGACATTAAGTGTAGTAATAAGTAACTGACTACAGAAGTAGCAGAGCTGAGTGTTCAAGAGCGTAAGCCAAGGGAGTGTTGAAGAAACTTTATATATATACATAGATATATAATGTGACCAATGAGTTCTGGATGACCATATTCAAAGGAATTTTTCAGGCACAAATAATTGATCACATATCCTTAAATTTGGTAATTCAATTAGGGGTTCAACAATTGGCCCCCCCCACACTGATCACCTCATCACAGCAGCTGATGAACTGAGAATACAACATGAAGCAGACAGCGCCCTTCTCTGTGTAGTGGTCAGACCTTGTTACTGCAGATCAATTCTCTTTCATTTGAATTGGAGCTAAGATGTAATGACTTGGTTTAGCCACTAAGCATGGGATGGCGCTATCCGCTTCCTGCTCCATTCTCTGTCATCAGCTGCTGAGAAGGGTTGATCTTTTACGATGTGACCCACGAGACACTAATATTCCGGAACTATCACTACAAGGTGCCGATCCTTAAATACGAAGCGGCTGCAATTTTCTCCCCAGCTCCCACCGTTCCTGACCAATCAGTGAAATTACTTTTGCCACCCTCTATGGTAACTAGACTCTCTGCAAATGGTCCGAAAGTGGATCAGACAGCGCGGCACCCACCACCGGACAGTATGGAGCCTAATAACAGGAAACTAATGGCAATTATTGCTCTGCAACGGCATCGGAATCAAGGGAATTGAGCTTCTTCGAGGAGGAATTGGTTGAAGAGGAGGAGAGATTCTCCTGATTGACCCATCCGTCAAGGGTCATAGATGGTCATTACTAGAGATTGGGTCAGTACAAGAACATAGAACCAGAAGAATAGATGAACCTGAACCCGACCTGAATCGGTTTATTGAAATTTTTGTACATTTTTATAACATTTGTTACAAAATAACCAAATAAAAATTGTGAAATGGGAGAAAATTATAAATGTCCTTCCTGAAGCCGCAGAAACATTTACAGTCTGATACAAAGACTCAAGTCCGATCCGGTAAACACAGGGTGACGGGTGCAAAGACTGCGCTCCCCGGGGGATGTCCTGCAGGTCTGGGGCCCCACAGCCGAGCCAGGGAAACGTCCACGAGGGGAGAGGGGAGCACATGGCAGGTACCAGCTCCCAGGACAATGGAGGCTTCCAGACCGGAACCAGACTGACACCGCAACACGAAACCTCAGCTATACAGAGCCGCAAGATGTTCTACAGCAGCTACAGAACAAATATCATTACTGAAAACCGGAGCCAAAGCCGAGGTCTCTGGGTGCAGATAACATCACAGGCAGCGACAGCAACACGAAAGGAGAAGAGCAAGAGACAACAGGAGGAGCCAGGAGAAGAATGTGATGGAAAGACATTATAGTAGTTATATTCCTGTACATAGGAGGCAGTATTATAGTAGTTATATTCCTGTACATAGGGGGCAGTATTATAGTAGTTATATTCCTGTACATAGGGGGCAGTATTATAGTAGTTATATTCCTGTACATAGGGGCAGTATTATAGTAGTTATATTCCTGTACATAGGAGGCAGTATTATAGTAGTTATATTCTTGTACATAGGGGGCAGTATTATAGTAGTTATATTCTTGTACATAGGGGGCAGTATTATAGTAGTTATATTCTTGTACATGGGGCAGTATTATAGTAGTTATATTCTTGTACATAGGGGGCAGTATTATAGTAGTTATATTCCTGTACATAGGGGGCAGTATTATAGTAGTAATATTCTTGTACATAGGGGGCAGTATTATAGTAGTTATATTCTTGTACATAGGGGGCAGTATTATAGTAGTTATATTCCTGTACATAGGAGGCAGTATTATAGTAGTTATATTCTTGTACATAGGGGCAGTATTATAGTAGTTATATTCCTGTACATAGGGGGCAGTATTATAGTAGTTATATTCTTGTACATAGGGGGCAGTATTATAGTAGTTATATTCTTGTACATAGGGGGCAGTATTATAGTAGTTATATTCTTGTACATAGGGGGCAGTATTATAGTAGTTATAATCCTGTACATAGGGGGCAGTATTATAGTAGTTATATTCTTGTACATAGGGGGCAGTATTATAGTAGTTATATTCTTGTACATAGGGGGTAGTATTATAGTAGTTATATTCTTGTACATACGGGCAGTATTATAGTAGTTATATTCTTGTACATAGGGGGCAGTATTATAGTAGTTATATTCTTGTACATAGGGGGCAGTATTATAGTAGTTATATTCTTGTACATAGTGGGCAGTATTATAGTAGTTATATTCTTGTACATAGGGGCAGTATTATAGTAGTTATATTCCTGTACATAGGGGGCAGTATTATAGTAGTTATATTCTTGTACATAGGGGGCAGTATTATAGTAGTTATATTCTTGTACATAGGGTGCAGTATTATAGTAGTTATATTCCTGTACATAGGGGTCGGTATTATATAATCATATTCTGGTGTTGTGTAAATTACTTCAGTCTTCTCCTTGTGCCTCCTTTATCCCTCAATACATGTGAGTTGTGATGTGTGCGGTTGTATAATGGATGGTGTTTACAAGGTCTATAAAAGTATATGGAGCTACAGATGTGGCGCAGATATTATTGCACCTGTTGGGGCTGTGGAGCGGAACAATTGCTGCTCTGGTTCTGAGTCAAACGACCTTGTTGTTAAAGAAGAAGACTCCCTTCGGCGCTCGGGCAAATGATGCCTAAACCTGGAGCAATAAAGGTTTATAAAGTGTCTGCGCCGGTTTTGTGTCTCTACCTAAAGGGGCGTCCAGTGAAGAGTCAAATTTATTGATAGAACTCAACAGAGTCAGTGACTGCACATAGTACACCCCCTGCACATAGTACACCCCCTGCACATAGTACACCCCCTGCACATAGTACACCCCCTGCACATAGTACACCCCCTGCACATAGTACACACCCTGCACATAGTACACACCCTGCACATAGTACACACCCTGCACATAGTACACCCCCTGCACATAGTACACCCCCTGCACATTGTACACCCCCTGCACATAGTACACCCCCTGCACATAGTACACACTGCACATAGTACACCCCCTGCACATAGTACACCCCCTGCACATAGTACACCCCCTGCACATAGTACACACCCTGCACATAGTACACACCCTGCACATAGTACACACCCTGCACATAGTACACCCCCTGCACATAGTACACCCCCTGCACATAGTACACCCCCTGCACATAGTACACCCCCTGCACATAGTACACCCCCTGCACATAGTACACACTGCACATAGTACATACTGCACATAGTACACACACCCTGCACATAGTACACACACCCTGCACATAGTACACACACCCTGCACATAGTACATACCCTGCACATAGTACATACCCTGCACATAGTACATACCCTGCACATAGTACATACCCTGCACATAGTACACACCCTGCACATAGTACACACCCTGCACATAGTACACACCCTGCACATAGTACACACCCTGCACATAGTACACACCCTGCACATAGTACACACACCCTGCACATAGTACACACACCCTGCACATAGTACACACACCCTGCACATAGTACACACACCCTGCACATAGTACACACACCCTGCACATAGTACACACACCCTGCACATAGTACACACCCTGCACATAGTACACCCCCTGCACATAGTACACCCCCTGCACATAGTACACCCCCTGCACATAGTACACCCCCTGCACATAGTACACCCCCTGCACATAGTACACCCCCTGCACATAGTACACCCCCTGCACATAGTACACCCCCTGCACATAGTACACCCCCTGCACATAGTACACCCCCTGCACATAGTACACACCCTGCACATAGTACACACCCTGCACATAGTACACACCCTGCACATAGTACACCCCCTGCACATAGTACACCCCCTGCACATAGTACACCCCCTGCACATAGTACACCCCCTGCACATAGTACACCCCCTGCACATAGTACACACTGCACATAGTACATACTGCACATAGTACACACACCCTGCACATAGTACACACACCCTGCACATAGTACACACACCCTGCACATAGTACACACACCCTGCACATAGTACATACCCTGCACATAGTACATACCCTGCACATAGTACACACCCTGCACATAGTACACACCCTGCACATAGTACACACCCTGCACATAGTACACACCCTGCACATAGTACACACCCTGCACATAGTACACACCCTGCACATAGTACACACCCTGCACATAGTACACACCCTGCACATAGTACACACACCCTGCACATAGTACACACACCCTGCACATAGTACACACACCCTGCACATAGTACACACACCCTGCACATAGTACACACACCCTGCACATAGTACACACACCCTGCACATAGTACACACACCCTGCACATAGTACACACACCCTGCACATAGTACACACACCCTGCACATAGTACACACACCCTGCACATAGTACACCCCCTTCACATAGTACACCCCCTTCACATAGTACACCCCCTGCACATAGTACACCCCCTGCACATAGTACACCCCCTGCACATAGTACACCCCCTGCACATAGTACACCCCCTGCACATAGTACACCCCCTGCACATAGTACACCCCCTGCACATAGTACACCCCCTGCACATAGTACACACACCCTGCACATAGTACACACACCCTGCACATAGTACATACCCTGCACATAGTACACACACCCTGCACATAGTACATACCCTGCACATAGTACACCCCCTGCACATAGTACACCCCCTGCACATAGTACACCCCCTGCACATAGTACACCCCCCTGCACATAGTACACCCCCCTGCACATAGTACACCCCCCTGCACATAGTACACACCCTGCACATAGTACACACCCTGCACATAGTACACACACACTGCACATAGTACATACTGCACATAGTACACACACCCTGCACATAGTACACACACCCTGCACATAGTACACACACCCTGCACATAGTACACCCCCCTGCACATAGTACACCCCCCTGCACATAGTACACACCCTGCACATAGTACACACTGCACTACTCCTGATAAGTTTTGTAATGATTTCAGGAAATGTGATGTGACTTGGCTGAGGACATTCTCTGGGCTGGCGGTGGGGTCCGCGCTTGCGGTTGCAGAGGTCCGATAAGCAGCTTCTCGTCTTTGTGACCTGAAACACAATCCAGTATTTCCCTGGACTCAGGGTCACGTTATATCTTCTGGAGACAGTAAGAGGCGCAGGGGCCCCGTCCAGACGTAACTCCATCCCCTTCCTCCCCTCCTGCTCCTCCTGTATCACTGTTATATATTATACAAGGGATCCGAGTCCCCGCTCTGGACAAGGAGATGTTCTGCAGCATCTGCAGTCCTATGCAAAGTGAACCAAAGTCTGAATTGGGTGCAATGGCAAACTCGGCTCTGCTGCTCTGAGAGCAGAGGAAAACATGATCCTTGCAACTTGTATGTAGGAACTACAGCGCCCAGCATGCCCAGACACAATGTGATGGACTATTGTATTAGGCTTTGGGATTGTTATTCTCTCTGATTGTGGTGCTGCACTTCTTCTATAGGGGGCTACATCTATGGGGGGTCTGACAGCCTGTGCCCCCATTCCTGAACACAAAGGGTCCCAACGCTAAGAGGTTTCTTATACATTTATGTGAAACTCTATCATAAATAACAAACACAAATCTGTGGATTCCATGGGTTTCGATAAGCTGATAATACGGCAAGAATAATATCTGCTCTATATACACCGTATCCCCTCTATATACACCGTATCCCCTCTGTATACACCGTATCCCCTCTGTATACACCGTATCCCCTCTGTATACACCGTATCCCCTCTGTATACACCGTATCCCCTCTGTATACACCGTATCCCCTCTGTATACACCGTATCCCCTCTGTATACACCGTATCCCCTCTGTATACACCGTATCCCCTCTGTATACACCGTATCCCCTCTGTATACACCGTATCCCCTCTATATACACCGTATCCCCTCTATATACACCGTATCCCCTCTAGGCTCTGTATACACTGTATCCCCTCTATATACACTGTATCCCCTCTAGGCTCTGTATACACTGTATCCCCCCTAGGCTCTGTATACACTATATCCCGTCTAGGCTCTGTATACACTGTATCCCCTCTAGGCTCTGTATACACTGTATCCCCTCTAGGCTCTGTATACACTGTATCCCCTCTAGGCTCTGTATACACTGTATCCCCTCTAGGCTCTGTATACACTGTATCCCTTCTTTATACACTGTATCCCCTCTAGGCTCTGTATACACTGTATCCCCTCTATATACACTGTATCCCCTCTAGGCTCTGTATACACTGTATCCCCTCTAGGCTCTGTATACACTGTATCCCCTCTAGGCTCTGTATACACTGTATCCCCTCTATATACACTGTATCCCCTCTAGGCTCTGTATACACTGTATCCCCCCTAGGCTCTGTATACACTATATCCCGTCTAGGCTCTGTATACACTGTATCCCCTCTAGGCTCTGTATACACTGTATCCCCTCTAGGCTCTGTATACACTGTATCCCCTCTAGGCTCTGTATACACTGTATCCCCTCTAGGCTCTGTATACACTGTATCCCTTCTTTATACACTGTATCCCCTCTAGGCTCTGTATACACTGTATCCCCTCTATATACACTGTATCCCCTCTAGGCTCTGTATACACTGTATCCCCTCTAGGCTCTGTATACACTGTATCCCCTCTAGGCTCTGTATACACTGTATCCCCCCTAGGCTCTGTATACACTATATCCCGTCTAGGCTCTGTATACACTATCCCCTCTAGGCTCTGTATACACTGTATCCCCTCTAGGCTCTGTATACACCGTATCCCTTCTTTATACACTGTATCCCCTCTAGACTCTATATAACCGTATCCCCTCTAGGCTCTATATACACCGTATCCCCTCTAGGCTCTGTATACACTGTATCCCCTCTATATACACTGTATCCCCTCTAGGCTCTGTATACACTGTATCCCCTCTATATACACTGTATCCCCTCTAGGCTCTGTATACACTGTATCCCCTCTAGGCTCTGTATACACTGTATCCCCTCTAGGCTCTGTATACACTGTATCCCCTCTATATACACTGTATCCCCTCTAGGCTCTGTATACATTGTATCCCCTCTAGGCTCTGTATACATTGTATCCCCTCTAGGCTCTGTATACACTGTATCCCCTCTAGGCTCTGTATACACTGTATCCCCTCTAGGCTCTGTATACACTGTATCCCCTCTAGGCTCTGTATACACTGTATCCCCTCTAGGCTCTGTATACACTGTATCCTCTCTAGGCTCTGTATACACTGTATCCCCTCTAGGCTCTGTATACACTGTATCCCCTCTAGGCTCTGTATACACTGTATCCCCTCTAGGCTCTGTATACACTATCCCCTCTAGGCTCTGTATACACTGTATCCTCTCTAGGCTCTGTATACACTGTATCCCCTTTAGGCTCTGTATACACTTTATCCCTCTATATACACTGTATCCCCTCTAGGCTCTGTATACACTGTATCCCTGCCAGGCTCCACCCATAATCTGTTCCCTACATACCGGAGTGATAATGGATTCCGTGTTTCGTGTCGGCCGAGCCCTGGAATCACAGCAGAATATTTCATCCTCATTAATTTGATTATAAAGGTCGTGTTATAAGGGGACATAAAAGATTATAGTTATAGCCAGTAATGTCACCGGAGATTGATGTCCCCCTGTAAAGGCGCCGGCCTGGGGCATCATTAGAGGGGCTCATCAGTGCCGGACGCTGAGCGATGGCAGAGCTGTGCCCAGGGTAGTCACACTCTCAGCTCTGCTACATTACTGACTATACATTCATTTACTTCCTGGTGGTTTGGGGGCAAAATAGTTAAAAATGACTTTTATGTCTGTAGCGAAAATCAAGAAGATAAAAAATGTGCAAAATTCTGCCATTAAACCCAATGTTATTCTGAGAGGAGAAATGTTCAGTCCTGAAATACATCTCTATGTCCAGATCATCACTAATTGTTACTAATTATCACTAATTATCAATAATCTTTACTAATTATCAATAGTCATTACTGATACAACAGTCCAGAACCGCTGGGGGAGGGCAGGAGAGGGTTCTGTGCTATAGCGCCCCCTCCTGGTGCCCGCTGCTCCTGCGGTGTCCCAGGGGTCGGGTTCTTTATGGGAGGAAGTAACGTGTTGCGGTTATGGTTGCGGCAGACATTCGCTTTATGTCAGGCTACAAAATGATAGATTGAGGAGACACAAGTGAGCGCAGAGCCGCCTGCTACGTGTCATTAACAACTCCAGCAATTACCGCCACTAATGAACAGGCCAAAGTACCGCAACGCGGCAGACGCAACAACAACCCCCCCCAGACATAGATCAACGCACTTAATGGAGAACTCTGTAGTATCTAAGCTGAGACGCTTTACCTAAACTATCAATATAGGGAGATATTCATAGAGAAGATCCACTGTATCTAAGCTCCCATAATAAAGATATCTCCTATACATAGAGCTAAACTGCTGTATCTAAGCTCCCATAATAAAGATATCTCCTATACATAGAGCTGAGCTGCTGTATCTAAGCTCCCATAATAAAGATATCTCCTATACATAGAGCTAAGCTGCTGTATCTAAGCTCCCATCATAAAGATATCTCCTATACATAGAGCTGAGCTGCTGTATCTAAGCTCCCATCATAAAGATATCTCCTATACATAGAGCTGAGCTGCTGTATCTAAGCTCCCATCATAAAGATATCTCCTATACATAGAGCTGAGCTGCTGTATCTAAGCTCCCATCATAAAGATATCTCCTATACATAGAGCTGAGCTGCTGTATCTAAGCTCCCATCATAAAGATATCTCCTATACATAGAGCTGAGCTGCTGTATCTAAGCTCCCATCATAACGATATCTCCTATACATAGAGCTGAGCTGCTGTATCTAAGCTCCCATCATAACGATATCTCCTATACATAGAGCTGTATCTAAGCTGCTATTATAGAAGTATCTCCATACCTAACTCTCAGCCCTTGATGTAGCTGAATTCTGATGAAATACTATCACACCATTCAGAGCAGAGGAGAGGGGCTTCTGTGGAGCTTCTCAGTTCACAGAGCTCAGAGCACAGCAGTGTTAGGACACACTCCATCGCTACAATCCTGAAATATAAACTTATTTTTCATACCAAAATAAATACAGGGGAATTATTTAATTTCTTTCCAACATCTAACACTGGCGGCAGAGAGCACAGAGAACAGCAGTGTGAGGTCTGATTACACATCTCTCCAGGGACAATACATAACACTGGCTGCAGAGAGCACAGAGCACAGCAGTGTGAGGTCTGATTACACATCTCTCCAGGGACATTACATAACACTGACTGCAGAGAGCACAGAGCACAGCAGTGTGAGGTCTGATTACACATCTCTCCAGGGACATTACATAACACTGGCTGCAGAGAGCACAGAGCACAGCAGTGTGAGGTCTGATTACACATCTCTCCAGGGACAATACATAACACTGGCTGCAGAGAGCACAGAGCACAGCAGTGAGAGGTCTGATTACACATCTCTCCAGGGACAATATATAACACTGGCTGCAGAGAGCACAGAGCACAGCAGTGTGAGGTCTGATTACACATCTCTCCAGAGACAATACATAACACTGGCTGCAGAGAGCACAGAGCACAGCAGTGTGAGGTCTGATTACACATCTCTCCAGGGACAGTACATAACACTGGCTGCAGAAAGCACAGAGCACAGCAGTGTGAGGTCTGATTACTCATCTATCCAGGGTCAATACATAACACTGGCTGCAGAGAGCACATAGCACAGCAGTGTGAGGTCTGATTACACATCTCTCCAGGGACAGTACATAACACTGGCTGCAGAGAGCACAGAGCACAGCAGTATGAGGTCTGATTACACATCTCTCCAGGGACAATACATAGCACTGGCTGCAGAGAGCACAGAGCACAGAAGTGTGAGGTCTGATTACACATCTCTCCAGGGACAATACATAACACTGGCTGCAGAGGGCACAGAGCACAGCAGTGTGAGGTCTGATTACACATCTCTCCAGGGACAATATATAACACTGGCTGCAGAGAGCACAGAGCACAGCAGTGTGAGGTCTGATTACACATCTCTCCAGAGACAATACATAACACTGGCTGCAGAGAGCACAGAGCACAGCAGTGTGAGGTCTGATTACACATCTCTCCAGGGACAGTACATAACACTGGCTGCAGAAAGCACAGAGCACAGCAGTGTGAGGTCTGATTACTCATCTATCCAGGGTCAATACATAACACTGGCTGCAGAGAGCACATAGCACAGCAGTGTGAGGTCTGATTACACATCTCTCCAGGGACAGTACATAACACTGGCTGCAGAGAGCACAGAGCACAGCAGTATGAGGTCTGATTACACATCTCTCCAGGGACAATACATAGCACTGGCTGCAGAGAGCACAGAGCACAGAAGTGTGAGGTCTGATTACACATCTCTCCAGGGACAATACATAACACTGGCTGCAGAGAGCACAGAGCACAGCAGTGTGAGGTCTGATTACACATCTCTCCAGGGACAATACATAACACTGGCTGCACAGAGCACAGCAGTGTGAGGTCTGATTACACATCTCTCCAGAAGACAATACATAACACTGGCAGCAGAGAGCACAGAGCACAGCAGTGTGAGGTCTGATTACACATCTCTCCAGGGACAGTACATAACACTGGCTGCAGAGAGCACAGAGCACAGCAGTGTGAGGTCTGATTACACATCTCTCCAGGGACAATACATAACACTGGCTGCAGAGAGCACAGAGCACAGCAGTGTGAGGTCTGATTACACATCTCTCCAGGGACAATACATAACACTGGCTGCAGAGAGCACAGAGCACAGCAGTGTGAGGTCTGATTACACATCTCTCCAGGGACAATATATAACACTGTAGGGCCACAGTCTGTATGTTAGCACTTGCTGACTGTCTCTCTTTTATACATATGTATCTACTAGGGATTTCCGGCCCTATAGATACATTATGGGATTAATCAGGACAAAAGATTGGATCAGATCAGATTGGATCAGGACAGATTAACTTTCACATGTGTCTGGGTGCGTGGAGGCAGCAGCGGCCCTTGTGCCGTACATCTGCCTGTAAGTGGGTCCTCAATAAGCAGCGGGGGATGGCGGTATTACAGCGCGGTGTAGCGGAACGCTTGTCTATAATCACATTAGGGTTCACATTCATACATCTAATTGCATGAATTCCCCGAAATACACGAAGCGGCCAATTGAAATTCATCTTTATTCAAATTGGATTTGAAGACGAATGAATAAAGGAAGCGAAAGCGTCTCCGCGGCAAAAGTCAAAAGCCGCTGCTGCCGCATCATTGACTCAAGGTCGGAGCGTCTGCGCAGGTTTTCCTTTATGTATAAAATGTAATTTATTTAATTTATTTTTTTAATTTTTTGTAACCGAAAATCTCATTTCATCAAAAACACCTTGTATATTACATGTCACATATATTATCTACACCTCGAGCCGAGACATCATCACCTCCGCTCAGGGGACCGGGAGGGTTATTACAGCCGCGCACAATAACAGGACTGTGAAAACGTGCAGGAAGGGACTGTCAGGGTCATGTGACCTGTCCCCCATCACAAGCCTCAAAGTTAGGTTATCCGTCCATCACCCCTATCTGGATAATGCAATTACATAGACTCTCCACAGGGGGGAGCACAAACTTCTATTACACCCTCAGTGCACCTTGAGAAGCTACAATGGAATATTAATCCATATGTCACAGCACTGCTGCTACTAACAATGAACACAAAAGTTTGATCAAACATCCCTTCAGGGACCATACATAACACTGCCTTTAGAAAGCACAGAGCAAAGCAGTGTGAGCAAATCCAGTACAGTTGGAAAAGCTACAATCCTCAAATAAAAATCTTTAAAAATATTTAACAGTCCTGCTGCTACTAACAACATTCACAAAGGTCTGATTACACATCTCTCCAAGGACAATTCCCAACACTGGCTGCAGAGAGCACAGAGCACAGTGGTGTAGGGACAAACCCCCAATACACTTAGAGGAGTTACAATCCTGGAATATAAATCCATTTTTCACAGTCCTGCTGCTACTAATAACATACACATAGGTCTGATTACACATCTCTCCAGGGATAATACATAACTGATAGTTTCCCTTTTAAAGACTCCACAGATTCAGCAATGAGAATTATTATCCCTGCCGCGCTCCTCCTAAACACTGCTTTGATTTCTTGTAATACGCGCTATAGGTGGCGCTATGGAGACGAATGAATGAGCGATCATTGATATTGTTATAGATACAATGTATCACAGGAGCAGCAGAACCTCCGGTATTGGGGGCTGAGGTGAGTGATGGGGTCAGGGGTGAAGGAGACTGGGATAGGGATCATTGTAAGCACTGATATGGAGCCGTGTTTGTCATCGGTTGTGGAATATTTCTCAGGCATTGGGGGACATCTGCCGCGGCTGCCCCCTCCCTCCATTGTCTCTTCTGCGAGTCACAGTCTCCATGGTTTCGGCAGCAACAAGTGACAATGATAAACTCCCACTTATACGATACCTCATCTCAGCGGCTTCAGCATCAAAGGCACAAAGGAGATCAGAGCGGCCACTTACCTACAAGAGAGGAGAGGAACCGCATTAATAGAAGGGTTCACAGCGTTACCACAAAGCCCCGGCCCCCAATTATCCCAGTCACTCCGCACACAACCTTCCGCCATGGATCCCGCGCTCAGCACTGGCGGATACTTTGTAATAAGCCTCAGACACTGATACAAATAGACCCCGGGCTGATACTGTCACCCCCGGAGCACAGACCTGAACCCCCCCCCATCCCAGGACACTATAGGGACACTGATACAAATAGACCCCGGGCTGATACTGTCACCCCCGGAGCACAGACCTGAACCCCCTCATCCCAGGGCACTATAGGGACACTGATACACATAGACCCCGGGCTGATACTGTCACCCCCGGACCATAGACCTGAACCCCCTCATCCCAGGACACTATAGGGACACTGATACAAATAGACCCCGGGCTGATACTGTCACCCCCGGACCATAGACCTGAACCCCCTCATCCCAGGACACTATAGGGACACTGATACACATAGACCCCGGGCTGATACTGTCACCCCCGGAGCACAGACCTGAACCCCCTCATCCCAGGACACTATAGGGACACTGATACAAATAGACCCCAGGCTGATACTGTCACCCCCGGAGCATAGACCTGAACCCCCTCATCCCAGGACACTATAGGGACACTGATACAAATAGACCCCAGGCTGATACTGTCACCCCCGGACCACAGACCTGAACCCCCTCATCCCAGGACACTATAGGGACACTGATACAAATAGACCCCAGGCTGATACTGTCACCCCCGGAGCACAGACCTGAACCCCCTCATCCCAGGACACTATAGGGACACTGATACAAATAGACCCCGGGCTGATACTGTCACCCCCGGAGCACAGACCTGAACCCCCCCCCATCCCAGGACACTATAGGGACACTGATACAAATAGACCCCGGGCTGATACTGTCACCCCCGGAGCACAGACCTGAACCCCCTCATCCCAGGGCACTATAGGGACACTGATACACATAGACCCCGGGCTGATACTGTCACCCCCGGACCATAGACCTGAACCCCCTCATCCCAGGACACTATAGGGACACTGATACAAATAGACCCCGGGCTGATACTGTCACCCCCGGACCATAGACCTGAACCCCCTCATCCCAGGACACTATAGGGACACTGATACAAATAGACCCCGGGCTGATACTGTCACCCCCGGAGCATAGACCTGAACCCCCTCATCCCAGGACACTATAGGGACACTGATACACATAGACCCCGGGCTGATACTGTCACCCCCGGAGCACAGACCTGAACCCCCTCATCCCAGGACACTATAGGGACACTGATACAAATAGACCCCAGGCTGATACTGTCACCCCCGGAGCATAGACCTGAACCCCCTCATCCCAGGACACTATAGGGACACTGATACAAATAGACCCCAGGCTGATACTGTCACCCCCGGACCACAGACCTGAACCCCCTCATCCCAGGACACTATAGGGACACTGATACAAATAGACCCCAGGCTGATACTGTCACCCCCGGAGCACAGACCTGAACCCCCTCATCCCAGGACACTATAGGGACACTGATACACATAGACCCCGGGCTGATACTGTCACCCCCGGACCATAGACCTGAACCCCCTCATCCCAGGACACTATAGGGACACTGATACAAATAGACTCCGGGCTGATACTGTCACCCCCGGACCACAGGCCTGAACCCCCTCATCCCAGGACACTATAGGGACACTGATACAAATAGACCCCGGGCTGATACTGTCACCCCCGGACCATAGACCTGAACCCCCTCATCCCAGGACACTATAGGGACACCGATACAAATAGACCCCAGGCTGATACTGTCACCCCCGGAGCACAGACCTGAACCCCCTCATCCCAGGACACTATAGGGACACTGATACAAATAGACCCCGGGCTGATACTGTCACCCCCGGACCATAGACCTGAACCCCCTCATCCCAGGACACTATAGGGACACTGATACACATAGACCCCGGGCTGATACTGTCACCCCCGGACCATAGACCTGAACCCCCTCATCCCAGGACACTATAGGGACACTGATACACATAGACCCCGGGCTGATACTGTCACCCCCGGACCATAGACCTGAACCCCCTCATCCCAGGACACTATAGGGACACTGATACAAATAGACCTCGGGCTGATACTGTCACCCCCGGACCACAGACCTGAACCCCCTCATCCCAGGACACTATAGGGACACTGATACAAATAGACCCCAGGCTGATACTGTCACCCCCGGACCATAGACCTGAACCCCCTCATCCCAGGACACTATAGGGACACCGATACAAATAGACCCCGGGCTGATACTGTCACCCCCGGACCATAGACCTGAACCCCCTCATCCCAGGACACTATAGGGACACTGATACAAATAGACCCCAGGCTGATACTGTCACCCCCGGACCACAGACCTGAACCCCCTCATCCCAGGACACTATAGGGACACTGATACAAATAGACCCCAGGCTGATACTGTCACCCCCGGAGCACAGACCTGAACCCCCTCATCCCAGGACACTATAGGGACACTGATACAAATAGACCCCGGGCTGATACTGTCACCCCCGGACCACAGACCTGAACCCCCTCATCCCAGGACACTATAGGGACACTGATACACATAGACCCCGGGCTGATACTGTCACCCCCGGAGCACAGACCTGAACCCCCCCATCCCAGGACACTATAGGGACACTGATACAAATAGACCCCGGGCTGATACTGTCACCCCCGGACCATAGACCTGAACCCCCTCATCCCAGGACACTATAGGGACACCGATACAAATAGACCCCAGGCTGATACTGTCACCCCCGGACCATAGACCTGAACCCCCTCATCCCAGGACACTATAGGGACACTGATACACATAGACCCCGGGCTGATACTGTCACCCCCGGACCATAGACCTGAACCCCCTCATCCCAGGACACTATAGGGACACCGATACAAATAGACCTCGGGCTGATACTGTCACCCCCGGACCACAGACCTGAACCCCCTCATCCCAGGACACTATAGGGACACTGATACAAATAGACCCCGGGCTGATACTGTCACCCCCGGAGCACAGACCTGAACCCCCTCATCCCAGGACACTATAGGGACACTGATACACATAGACCCCGGGCTGATACTGTCACCCCCGGACCATAGACCTGAACCCCCTCATCCCAGGACACTATAGGGACACTGATACAAATAGACCCCAGGCTGATACTGTCACCCCCGGACCATAGACCTGAACCCCCCCCCATCCCAGGACACTATAGGGACACTGATACAAATAGACCCCAGGCTGATACTGTCACCCCCGGAGCACAGACCTGAACCCCCTCATCCCAGGACACTATAGGGACACTGATACACATAGACCCCGGGCTGATACTGTCACCCCCGGACCATAGACCTGAACCCCCTCATCCCAGGACACTATAGGGACACTGATACACATAGACCCCGGGCTGATACTGTCACCCCCGGAGCATAGACCTGAACCCCCTCATCCCAGGACACTATAGGGACACTGATACAAATAGACCCCGGGCTGATACTGTCACCCCAGGACCATAGACCTGAACCCCCTCATCCCAGGACACTATAGGGACACTGATACACATAGACCCCGGGCTGATACTGTCACCCCTGGACCATAGACCTGAACCCCCTCATCCCAGGACACTATAGGGACACTGATACAAATAGACCCCGGGCTGATACTGTCACCCCCGGACCATAGACCTGAACCCCCTCATCCCAGGACACTATAGGGACACTGATACACATAGACCCCTGGCTGATACTGTCACCCCCGGACCATAGACCTGAACCCCCTCATCCCAGGACACTATAGGGACACTGATACACATAGACCCCAGGCTGATACTGTCACCCCTGGACCATAGACCTGAACCCCCTCATCCCAGGACACTATAGGGACACTGATACAAATAGACCCCGGGCTGATACTGTCACCCCCGGAGCACAGACCTGAACCCCCTCATCCCAGGACACTATAGGGACACTGATACAAATAGACCCCAGGCTGATACTGTCACCCCCGGACCACAGACCTGAACCCCCTCATCCCAGGACACTATAGGGACACTGATACAAATAGACCCCGGGCTGATACTGTCACCCCCGGACCATAGACCTGAACCCCCTCATCCCAGGACACTATAGGGACACTGATACAAATAGACCCCGGGCTGATACTGTCACCCCCGGACCATAGACCTGAACCCCCTCATCCCAGGACACTATAGGGACACTGATACAAATAGACCCCAGGCTGATACTGTCACCCCCGGACCATAGACCTGAACCCCCTCATCCCAGGGCACTATAGGGACACTGATACACATAGACCTCGGGCTGATACTGTCACCCCCGGACCATAGACCTGAACCCCCTCATCCCAGGACACTATAGGGACACTGATACAAATAGACCCCGGGCTGATACTGTCACCCCCGGAGCACAGACCTGAACCCCCTCATCCCAGGACACTATAGGGACACTGATACAAATAGACCCCGGGCTGATACTGTCACCCCCGGAGCACAGACCTGAACCCCCCCATCCCAGGGCACTATAGGGACACTGATACACATAGACCCCGGGCTGATACTGTCACCCCCGGACCATAGACCTGAACCCCCTCATCCCAGGGCACTATAGGGACACTGATACAAATAGACCCCGGGCTGATACTGTCACCCCCGGACCATAGACCTGAACCCCCTCATCCCAGGACACTATAGGGACACTGATACACATAGACCTCGGGCTGATACTGTCACCCCCGGACCATAGACCTGAACCCCCTCATCCCAGGACACTATAGGGACACTGATACAAATAGACCCCGGGCTGATACTGTCACCCCCGGACCATAGACCTGAACCCCCTCATCCCAGGAAACTATAGGGACACCGATACAAATAGACCTCGGGCTGATACTGTCACCCCCGGACCATAGACCTGAACCCCCTCATCCCAGGACACTATAGGGACACCGATACAAATAGACCTCGGGCTGATACTGTCACCCCCGGACCATGGACCTGAACCCCCCCCCGTCCCAGGACACTATAGGGACACTGATACACATAGACCCCGGGCTGATACTGTCACCCCCGGAGCATAGACCTGAACCCCCTCATCCCAGGACACTATAGGGACACTGATACACATAGACCCCGGGCTGATACTGTCACCCCTGGACCATAGACCTGAACCCCCTCATCCCAGGACACTATAGGGACACTGATACAAATAGACCCCGGGCTGATACTGTCACCCCCGGACCATAGACCTGAACCCCCTCATCCCAGGACACTATAGGGACACTGATACAAATAGACCCCGGGCTGATACTGTCACCCCCGGACCATAGACCTGAACCCCCCCATCCCAGGACACTATAGGGACACTGATACAAATAGACCTCGGGCTGATACTGTCACCCCCGGACCATGGACCTGAACCCCCTCATCCCAGGACACTATAGGGACACTGATACAAATAGACCCCAGGCTGATACTGTCACCCCCGGACCATGGACCTGAACCCCCCCCCCGTCCCAGGACACTATAGGGACACTGATACACATAGACCCCGGGCTGATACTGTCACCCCCGGACCATAGACCTGAACCCCCTCATCCCAGGACACTATAGGGACACTGATACAAATAGACCCCAGGCTGATACTGTCACCCCCGGACCATGGACCTGAACCCCCCCCCCGTCCCAGGGCACTATAAGGGACACTATATGGGCGTCTGCTCTCCAGGATCTCTCATTAGAGGTGGAGGGGAGTCCTAGAACGTCTTAAAAAGCTGCCTATAGGTGGCGCTAGAGAACCGGTCATCTTTATAATTGGCCTTAAACCACTATAAAGGGAGGCACCGACTATTGTACCCCTGGAGAGGGGACGCTGGTTCCCTGCCAGAAATTATGAGAACGAGGGATCACTCCTACTAAAATCATAAGAAGAACATGTGTTCTCCTCCCTGTGCACAGTCTGGTGATCAGCCCCGGACACTTGGATGGCACTGACCTGCAGGGGGCTCCCTATACCCCTAAGGTACCCCATATACCCTCCAAATAAGGACATTCAAAGGTCCTGAAATGGCTCTTGGTCACTTGTGTATTTACAGCAGGAACAGAGAGAAGGGAATAATAATAATCACAATAATAATAATAATAATAATAATAATAATAATAACAATAATAATAAACAACAACAATAATAATACAATGTGTATACACTGAGATACTCTGCAAATAGTGCTACTGTATATATACAATGATACATTATACGTATAGTGGTAGTGTATATATACAATGATACATATAGCGATACTGTATATATACAATGATACATTATACATATAGTGGTAGTGTATATATACAATGATACATATAGCGATACTGTATATATATACAACGAGACATTATACATATTATGATTGCAGTATATATACAATAATAGTGTATAGTGATACAGTTTATACCATATATACAATGCTACATATAGTGATCCAGTATATAGACTCTAAAACATTATATATATATATATATATATATATAGTGATACTGTATATATACAATGATACATTATACATATTATGAATGCAGTATATACACAATAATAGTGTATAGTGATACAGTTTATACCGTACATACAATGATACATATAGTGATCCAGTCTGGTTTTCCACTCTATAACAGATGATTTTATAACGGTTTGCTACTAATATAACAAATATGTGACCCCCCCCCCCTCCTCCTTATCTTCCATCAACCTGAAAATCTAAAGTATTTCCACCGAGCAGAAGAAACGGGAAGTGAAGCATCATGGGAGCTGCATAACATAAAGTCATCATTAACGATTCTTCCAGTTCCTAAATCCTCTCACAAGTAAGAAAGTAAGACCGGCGCCGTTTAGGGTTTTTTATACAGTTTCCAGACATTTGAATTCTTTCCTCTTTCCCAGAGATTTGTCATTTTGTTCGGTGCACTGGGGGCGGGGCCCCTACTAATAGTGCACTGTATATATTTCTTTCTGTGCTGCCCAGTGCCATGTAACATGCCTCTACACACAATAATTGACATAAATCATAGAACGTGGGCATAGAGACAAGATAAGATGTGCCCCCATAGACAGGGTCGGCTCCAGGTATCAGTGGGCCCCTTGGTGACAGACCCTCACTGGGCCCCTTTGTAGTAATCTCACATGATGGCATTAAAAATTCAGAAACAAAAACAGTCCCCTAAAATATTCCCTCATTTATCATCCCAGACAACCTCCTTGTGATTATTTCATATACAGACCCTCTCACCCTATGGATTAATTAGATACAGCCCCCTCTCCCCCATGGATTCCTAATGTACAGCCTTATGTGGGCCCCCCAGCAGCTCTGGGCCCCGGCACTTGCCCGGTTCTGCCCAGCGCTGGCACCAGGCCTGCACATAGACCAGGCCTTCAATGCATAATGATGTCTCCAAGTCGAATGATGTTCAGATTGCAATATGATAAGTAAGATGTAGCAGAGCCGAATGTGTTCATTTCTATAAAATCTAACTACAACATGTTCCCCTGCAGTCCTATATAAATCTATATAGAACTATGGACTGCGCGAGAACACACCCGGCTCTGCTACATATGAGAATCTCAGCTCTTGTACCCATGAACCATCGTACAGAAGAGACAAGAAAGAAGAAACCGCAAAGAGAACATTACAGCGAGGTGACACCGGGTTATTGGAACTTGAAAACCACATTGAAGTTTTTTTAGCGCCACGTGGCGTTTTTTTTCGTATACTTTTTTTTTTTGCAGGTTTGCAGCCGAGCGCATTGAGAATGTGGCTGAGTACCTTTTATCTTTTGATGTTTTCTGTGTGAAGAAGAGAAGGAAATTGGGAAGGGGCTGATAAGAAAAGGCTGACGAGCTGAGATGTATAATGTATCAGTGCGTTTAGGTGATAATTTATGGAGTCGCAGCGCGGCGGAGCAGACATTATACTTCCAGGTCTCTGATTACCTGAATGCATTACCCCCCACCCCCACCCCCCCTCCCCGGTGCAGGCAGGCGCTCACTATGGGGTGATGGGACTATTTAACCCTGCGTGTTAGCAGTTGCTCAGCAGACGCCATCTTTGCTCTTCCAAAGATCTACAGAATCCTTGGGACATTCCATGAAAATTGACTTGTATCCCTAGTCTGGTGTGTCCTCCGGAAGGGCTTTTTGGTGCCCTCTTACCCAGGGGCAGATTAAGACTGCCATTACCCTGGGCTGTATGAATATTATACCCCAACGCTACAAGTCATTTGGAACTAGAATCAGCTTATTGGGGAACGGAGGATGTGCCCCTTCTGCTGCTTTCAGTCTGTGATTTTAGGACCTTTGGAGGACCTTCAAAGGTCCTGGAATGGCTCTTGTGTACATATGCATTAAGAGCAGGAACAGATGTAAGAGGATTTCATGGGTGAAGGTCCTTCTCACTATAAACATGGGTGGGTAGTTTGGGTGGTCGTGGGCCCCTTAGAAGGCTTGGCCCCGGGCTCCCGCCCAAACCGGTTACAATGGAATCCGCTAGTGCATAAACCACCTGGAGATTGAAGCAGATAATCCCCAACCTCTACTTCTTGTGGGCACATGAGCAGTGTATGAGAGTCTCTACCCTTCCCTGTAGGCACCGGATCACACAGGAGCTCATTCTGTAGAGAGTAAGTGAGTGTCTACACTGTGCTCAGTGCACAGGTCTGTAGCCGAGATCCTGGATGTATGTACCGCGCATGCGCAGCGTTTGTTTGATGCCTCTATAATCCTGGCAGTGCAGGGAGATGCCCCGGTGACTGCAGGACCATCATTTACCTATAGAAAATGCAGATTCTCAAAGTTTAATTTCTAAAAAAAAAGCGCAATAGATTTAAGGGTCATGTGACCTCCCGCAGTCATTATGGGTTTTTATATTAAATTTAATTTGGAAACAAAAATTTTGAAGTTTAATTTTTCATTACTTCTAATCTCTACCCCCGAGATAGACAAAGAAACAATTGGTGACAGGTTCCTTTTAGGGATGGACCAGCGATATCGGTCAATCAGTCGGAGTCTGTACATCCTATTATATTACATCATAGACCAAAAGTGTCCAGTAGGTTCTGGTGGAATTTCCCCATTGATTCCTATGGGACCAAACGGCTGGAAATGTCAGGGAGTCAAAACAAGTAGAACGAGTCAATTCACCTTCAGCCAAAATGATAGGAATTCATAAGGTTCCTGTGATATTGTGGCCCCTTCCCATTCTCTGGGGCCCCATTGGAAAATAGGAAGTCCTGAGTCCAACTCACAAATCATTGATAAATCTGTGGCTCCTTACCACATAGGGAAGCATAATCCCAAGGACCGACATCCTATGTGTCCACCATGGGACCCCTATGGAGATATTAAGCCCAGACTTTCCCAACCTATGGAAGGTCCAATGGACCAATTTCTGAAAGGGAGTCCACCAACGCTCCAAGGTCCAACAGGTCATGTCTTTCAGTTTTGTCCCTATTTATCAATATTCCAAAATTATTTTGAGGTTCCGTTCTATGGAATAACCATCAGAGGTGACTATTCCATAGAAAGGGTTCCAGAGAATTGGGTTCACATCCAAAGTCCATCAGGAGATGATATCGATCACCGGACCTTGGGGTGTAGGTGAAGGCTGTTCCCAAATTTGTCCCACTACTCCCTCTATAGAGCCTGATTTTATAATGTCTCCAGTTGGACCCAATTTACCTGGACCCAGTTATGGGACAGAATGGGACCTGAAACCAATTGTGGGTCACTTGTGAACAAGTAAATGTATCAAAGGACTTGAAGACTTTGACCTGAGACATAGTAGCGGATCCTCAGCTCTGAAGCTGAGATTACAGATAAATGTTAGGAATAAGCCTCATCCAGTCGCAGGAATCGGTTGCTATGGTCCCTGCGCATGACCCTCGCTGTCACCTCCTGCACGACTATCACTCATCACACAGCAGACACCAGATGGGAATGTCACTTCTCGGTACATGCAGAAATTATGACTTTTTAAAACCAGAAATTAGTTACATTTTTATTAATATTTTTAACTTGTAACTCAGACAACATTTGCTTTGTGAACCTCAACGTCTATTAGAGGTAACGGGTAGAAACCTTCCTAAGACAAAGTATCAGAAGCAAAACTGCATCAATGATCTACGGTACCTGAATATGGCCGCTCCTGGCCCCCAGCTCCTGGCCCCCTGCTCCTAGACCCCCACTGCTAGCCCCCCCGCTCCTGGCCCCCTGCTCCCAGCTCCTAGACCCCCACTGCTAGCCCCCCCGTGCCTGGCCCCCTGCTCCTGGCCCCCTGCTCCTAGACCCCCACTGCTAGCCCCCCCGTGCCTGGCCCCCCGCTCCTGGCCCCCCGCTCCTGGCCCCCTGCTCCTAGACCCCCACTCCTAGCCCCCCCCCCCGTGCCTGGACCCCTGCTCCTGGCTCCCTGCTCCTGGCCCCCTGCCCTGGACCTCTGCCCCTAGTCCCCTGCTCCAGGCCCCCCGCTCCTGGACCCCTGCTCCTGGCCTCCTGCTCCTGGCTCCCTGCTCCTGGCCTCCTGCTCCTGGCTCCCTGCTCCTGGCCCCCTGCCCTGGACCTCTGCCCCTAGCCCCCTGCTCCAGGCCCCCCGCTCCTGGACCCCCACTCCTGGCCCCCTGCTCCTGGCCTCCTGCTCCTGGACCCCTGCTCCTGGACCCCCACTCCTGGCCCCCTGCTCCTGGACCCCTGTTCCCGGCCATCCACTCCCAATCTCACCAAATTCAAAGTAACTGATTCATTTAGTCGTGTGACTGGAGAAACTTCATCCGCTATTGTTCTCAGTTGTCAGAACAATGAAGTCTGCACCAAGGAGGGAAACAAATGTTGCTTTATAATTGATCTAAGATCTTGGACAGAAACTTATGTGAGATTTGCCCTATAGACCAAAACCTTCCAAAAAGCCTCTGCTAAGAGCGGAGATTTACTGGGACCCATCTACTCCCTTATAGGAAGAATTAAACGGAGCCTGGAGGATGCTGGGTAAATGATATCTGCAGGTTACATGTCCCTCCACTTATTTACAGGTTGAGAATCTCTGCCAGTCCTCCATTACATCCGCTTTTATGGGATCTCATGTGTGCCGTATATAACGTGCAGGTAAGTGCGTCTGGAGGACGCACTAATAGACGGAGGGAGGAATTTAGGAACCTTAAAAACTATAACTTTCCCAGAAAATAGCGCAGGATGGCAGCGATAGTAACAGACTCTGATACAGAGGCATAAAATTCATGTAAGTGGATAAAAGAAAGTTACAGCGTTTATTATCCGGTGTTTCTCTATTTATGATACATGAAGGAATAATCATAAAGAATCTCTTAATTGTTACAATGTTCTGCCGCATTCACATGACTGTTGTGGGGCTGGATATACGTCCCCGTAGATGTGTATGGCGGCCGGGTGCGGTACAGTCCTCTCACCTAACCGCGCCATCGCTGCAAAAAGATAGAGCAGACTCTTTAGCCATAAGAACAGCCGAGCAGCGCTATATCCTATGGAGAGGGGAGGGGGAGCGCGGCCGAATGCTCGTCCGACCTTGTGTCTTATGTCTACCACTAGATACAGCTCCAGAGTTAAGAGATATACATAAAGTAGAGGAATGAGATAAATGTGCATTTAATGTCATGTATGTATACAATGGGGCACATTTACTTACCCGGGCCTGTTGCGATCCCGCGGTGCGTTGTCCTACGAGGATTCGGGTCTGTCGCCATTCACTAAGATTGTGCGTCCAATTTCCTGCATGTGTCGCTTCCGCGCCGAGGTCCGCCGGAGTTCTCCTTCTTCTTCCCGGTGCATGTGAGTGCTGATCTTGCGACACAATTTCGTTTTTAAATTCCGCGGTTTGTCCGAATCACTTTGTCCGATGGCCACTCCCCCCGATTTCTGTGGCATGCAACCCGGCGCCGATGCGCCACAATCCGATCGCATGCGCCAAAAACCTGGGGCACATTGGCGCAAAAAGGAAATATTCGGGAAACCCTACAGAATCGCGGTCCGCGAACCTTTAGTAAATGAGCCCCAGTGACTGCACCAGCAGCAGAATAGTACAGACTGGACTGCTCTCAGTAAATGTTGGCCAGTGTATCACCACCGCCTCCTCCACTGTCCCAGCATCCTCTGCCTCTATAGCATCATTCTGCCCCTGGCCCTTGGCTCCCAGGTCCTGGGTTATACACATCAGTTCTGAACATTTAGGGCCAGCATGTTTGTAACCAATGTCTTAGCAATGGTGGGCAATGTGAATAATGGCTCCATTCTCCGTCTTGTTCCGACTCCAGACTCTGTTTCGTATCTTTCTGTTCCTATCAATGACCCTCCCAGTCTTAATGTCATCTACACCAGGACTAACCCCAGAGGTCGTGGCCTTGTGTCCTCATTGTAGTGAAGTTTGGATCCCAATATGAAGGTCAAAGTGTAAAACCTGTGAGACGGGCATCAAGCTGACCTGGACCGGTCCACATCCCACTCCCTTATACTCTGTACAGATATGACCTGTGACCACTTAATTCCATGTGTCCTTTGTTTGGTGAAATTGTTACGAATCCTCCTCCAGCATTGCGTGGGTTAACCAGGCCCCGTTCCCCGATAAACGGAGCGGCTCCGTCTCCATGAGAGGAAAATTAATTGGCGTCTGGTTATGAATCCCATAGAAAGTGTGAGCGGAGCGGAGATGTGATGGGAGGGCAGCGGATAGAATGCGGTTACATTCATTCCCTCCGCTCGCTACATAATAGATCCAGGGGCAGCGGAAGGTTCTAATAATCCGAGTATCCGGGAGGGCGAGACGTATGGGGAGCACAGGCCATAGATAATCACCAAAATGGCTCCTTACAGGACTGACCCTTCCACATTCACAGCGCGGCACATTACACCCGGATACTCACACCCGGGATATCAAAGGATAATTCCCCTGGAATATTCCACCAGGATTCATTGTATCATCAGGGGAAACTGAAGGGCATCGAGTATACACCGAATACTAACAGCATGGAGGTTACAAGGGGTTGCAGTATCCAGAGTGGAATAATCTATCAATTCTACTTAAAGGGGTTGTCCTATTAAAGAAAATTCTCAAATCTGAATCTCCTAATGATGTTACACAATAAAGATCATTTCTAACCCCTTACTTTACAATGTTACAAAGTGTTATTGCTGTTTTAGCTCCTATCACTCAGTAATGGTCGGTGTAAGATCCCACAGTGTGAGTGGGGACTCTCTGAGCAGACACTTCATGATCCCTCTGTGCTATGAGATGCTGTGAGCTGACTATGTGCTTAGATTATCAGGATACAGGGTTGTAAACACTTTCATTTACCTACTGAACATTGTACTAGTATCTGACACATAGCATGAGTGATGAGATGGATGAGAGATGATGAGATCCATGTAACACATAATGACACACTCAGCTCTGCTACATCTCTGCTATTTCGCAACTCACTAAATCTGTTGTGCCTCCCTCCACCTCCCCAGGTAAAGAACTTATGTGTCTGTAGCTTGTAGATCTCATCACGCAGCTGCCAGCAGGAAGTCAGTGTCTGTGTATCAGTGTGAGCTCCGCCCTGGACTACAGGGGGCGGGACTAGAGTGCCTGGAGCAGAGACAGAGAGACAAGCTTGGTGAAGCCTCAGACAGGATGGCGTACCCGACCCCATCTATCTATCTATCTATCTATCTATCTATCTATCTATCTATCTATCTATCTATCTATCTCCTATCTATCTATCTATCTATCTATCTATCTATCTATCTATCTCCTATCTATCTATCTATCTATCTATCTCCTATCTATCTATCTATCTATCTATCTCCTATCTATCTATCTATGTATCTCCTATCTATCTATCTATGTATCTCCTATCTATCTATCTATGTATCTCCTATCTATCTATCTATCTATCTATCTATCTATCTATGTATCTCCTATCTATCTATCTATCTCCTATCTATCTATCTATCTATCTATCTCCTATCTATCTATCTATCTATCTATCTATCTATCTATCTCCTATCTATCTATCTATCTATCTATCTATCTATCTATCTCCTATCTATCTATCTATCTATCTATCTATCTATCTATCTCCTATCTATCTATCTCCTATCTATCTATCTATCTATCTATCTATCTCCTATCTATCTATCTATCTATCTATCTATCTATCTATCTATCTCCTATCTATCTATCTATCTATCTATCTATCTCCTATCTATCTATCTATCTATCTATCTATCTATCTATCTCCTATCTATCTATCTATCTATCTATCTATCTATCTATCTATCTCCTATCTATCTATCTATCTCCTATCTATCTATCTCCTATCTATCTATCTATCTATCTATCTATCTATCTCCTATCTATCTATCTATCTATCTATCTATCTATCTATCTATCTTATATCTTATCTATCTATCTATATCTTATCTATCTATCTATATCTTATCTATCTATCTATATCTTATCTATCTATCTATCTATCTATCTATCTATCTATATCTTATCTATCTATCTCCTATCTATCTATCTATCTATCTATATATCTATCTCCTATCTATCTCTCTCCTATCTATCTATCTATCTATCTATCTATCTATCTCCTATCTATCTATCTCCTATCTATCTCCTATCTATCTATCTATCTATCTATCTATCTATCTATCTATCTATCTATCTATCTATCTATATCTTATCTATCTATATCTTATCTATCTATCTATCTATCTATCTATCTATCTATCTATATATCTATCTATCTCCTATCTATCTATCTATCTATCTATCTATCTATCTATCTCCTATCTATCTATCTCCTATCTATCTAATTTCTTTCTATCTTATATATTATTTCTATCTGTCTTATTTTCAGCCCATTTTATAATTTCCAGCACAATGAGCAGACAGTTTTTTGAAGAAAATTAGAAGATATAATTTAGCAGAAACCCTTATCCATGTCAGTACCTTGGGGTATAGAGGGCCTGGTGTCATAGGGTGGTCTTACAGCTGCAGGCGCTATCCTGAATGGCAGATCATGAGCGGTTCTGGTTCTGGAGTCAGAAGCTTCTGATTATCCTGAACCTGTGGGGTGACCTTCAGATCTGCTGCGGGGGCTTCTAGTAACCCCTCTCCCTGCAGATCTGTATAACACCGGAGCCGCAGATGGATCTGAGATTTAAGCCCCCGTTCTGCTGCCCCACGTAGATGTGAAATATCAGGCCCGGCGTGTGCCGTATACCTGACAGGCGGAGCAGGTGCAGCCATAAAATACCCGGAGTCCCCTGGATACAAGAAAAAGTTATTAGAATGAAAAGATATTATAGATACTTAACCCTTTCCAAGCCACAAATCTGAAGCCACCAGCATTCTGCAGATCTACCAGCAGGGAGGTCCCAGGTAATACTGTCCACCGGATGGCGCTACAGTAAATAAGAACACCACCTAGTGGCGGCCTCATAAACCCCACTGTGTTTAAAGGGAAACTCTGAATTTCCTTAATATTGGTGGGGGTCTGTTCAAAATCCAATGTACCGAGGAGCAAGGGGGGGGGGGGGGGTTCTCAGATAAGTTGAGTTTCCAGTGATGATCGAATTAAGTTAAACAGAATTAGGACACCTCTAGGACCTGCCTTCGTCTAGACAATGGCCTCTCCCATCCCTTGTCCTGCAGCGGCTGTAGGAGGTCCTGCTTACTGATGGTGTCCAGGTTGTAGGAGATGGTTGATCTGTGTTATGGTGCCCATGGAGAAGATTCTGCACTTTCCATCCATCTATTTGATATTCGGAGAGGTGGAGGCACTTAGTTGCTCCTTTGTTCCTGTTTCCGAGCAGTTTCGGAGCAGACATCTTGGGTGCACTCAGACAGCGCCATAAAATTGCTCTCAGGCTGTAAAACGCGACGGTGGATTGTAAGATTTAATAAAATCCTTATTTAAATGGCTCTTTAGAAGGTTCTTTTCTTCTACGATGTGTAAATAGATGGAACGAGGAGCGAAGAACTGATACAGAGCAAATCTACGCAACCCAAACCAGGGGATGTGTGGACCAGTCCCTGGCCAGAGTGGTCTTAAAGGGGTGGAGTTTTGTGCAGTGCTGAACCTCATGGGCGTGGCTTCAAGCTCCTCCTACGAGGAACTGCTGTGACTAGGCAATGTCACTGCCACAAGTGAAATATAGATTACAGAATGGAAGTCTCTCCATGCCATACATGTAAGCCCCGACTGAGCGGGGAAGCGACACATGCAGGATATCGGGTACACGATCTCAGTGACTCCCCGCACAGCGCATTATACACGGACAATGCACTTACATGCACCAGGAAGAAGAGGGTGAACTCCAGGGACCTGAGCGGGGAAGCGACACATGCAGGATATTGGTCGCAGGATCTTAGTGACTCCCCGCACAGCGCATTATACACGGACAATGCACTTACATGCACCAGGAAGAAGAAGGTGAACTCCGGGGACCTGAGCGGGGAGGTGACACATGCAGGATATCGGACGCACGATCTTAGTGACTCCCCGCACAGCGCATTATACACGGACAATGCACTTACATGTACCAGGAAGAAGAAGGAGAACTCCGGGGACCTGAGCGGGGAAGCGACACATGCAGGATATTGGTCGCAGGATCTTAGTGACTCCCCGCACAGCACATTATACACGGACAATGCACTTACATGCACCAGGAAGAAGAAGGAGAACTCCGGGGACCTGAGCGGGGAAGCTACACATGCAGGATATCGGGGGCAGGATCTTAGTGACTCCCCGCACAGCACATTATACACGGACAATGCACTTACATGCACCAGGAAGAAGAAGGAGAACTCCGGGGACCTGAGCGGGGAAGCGACACATGCAGGATATCGGGCGCAGGATCTTAGTGACTCCCCGCACAGTGCATTATACACGGACAATGCACTTACATGCACCAGGAAGAAGAAGGTAAGCTCCGGGGACCTGAGCGGGGAAGCGACACATGCAGGATATCGAGGGCAGGATCTTAGTTACTCCCCGCACAGCGCATTATACACGGACAATGCACTTACATGCACCAGGAAGAAGAAGGTGAACTGCAGGGACCTGAGCGGGGAAGCGACACATGCAGGATATCGGGCGCAGGATCTTAGTGACTCTCCGCACAGCGCATTATACACGGACAATGCACTTACATGCACCAGGATCAAGAAGGTGAACTCCAGGGACCTGAGCGGGGAAGTGACACATGCAGGATATCGGGCTCATGATCTTAGTGACTCCCCGCACAGCGCATTATACACGGACAATGCACTTACATGCACCACGAAGAAGAAGGTGAACTCCGGGGACCTGAGCGGGGAAGCGACACATGCAGGATATTGGGCGCACGATCTTAGTGACTCCCCGCACACCGCATTATACACGGACAATGCACTTACATGCACCAGAAAGAAGAAGGTGAACTCCAGGGACCTGAGCGGGGAAGCGACACATGCAGGATATCAGGCGCAGGATCTTAGTGACTCCCCGCACAGCACATTATACACGGACAATGCACTTACATGCACCAGGAAGAAGAAGGTAAGCTCCGGGGACCTGAGCGGGGAAGCGACACATGCAGGATATCGAGGGCAGGATCTTAGTGACTCCCCGCACAGCGCATTATACACGGACAATGCACTTACATGCACCAGGAAGAAGAAGGTGAACTCCAGGGACCTGAGCGGGGAAGCGACACATGCAGGATATCGGGCGCAGGATCTTAGTGACTCTCCGCACAGCGCATTATACACGGACAATGCACTTACATGCACCAGGAAGAAGAAGGTGAACTCTGGGGACCTGAGCGGGGAAGTGACACATGCAGGATATCGGGGGCAGGATCTTAGTGACTCCCCGCACAGCGCATTATACACGGACAATGCACTTACATGCACCACGAAGAAGAAGGTGAACTCCGGGGACCTGAGCGGGGAAGCGACACATGCAGGATATCAGGCGCAGGATCTTAGTGACTCCCCGCACAGCGCATTATACACGGACAATACACTTACATGCACCAGGAAGAAGAAGGTGAACTCCAGGTACCTGAGCGGGGAAGCGACACATGCAGGATATCGGGTGCACAATCTTAGTGACTCCACGCAGAGCACATTATACACGGACAATGCACTTACATGCACCAGGAAGAAGAAGGTGAACTCCTGGGACGTGAGAGGGGAAGCGACACATGCAGGATATCGGGTGCAGGATCTTAGTGACTCCCCGCACAGCACATTATACACGGACAATGCACTTACATGCACCAGGAAGAAGAAGGTGAACTCCTGGGACCTGAGCGGGGAAGCGACACATGCAGGATATCACGTGCAGGATCTTAGTGACTCCCCGCACAGCGCATTATACACGGACAATGGACTTACATCCATCAGGACGAAGAAGGTGAACTCCGGGGACCTGAGCGGAGAAGCGACACATGCAGGATATCGGACGCACGATCTTAGTGACTCCCCGCACAGGACATTATACACGGACAATGCACTTACATGCACCAGGAAGAAGAAGATAAGCTCCGGGGACCTGAGCGGGGAAGCGACACATGCAGGATATCGGGCGCAGGATCTTAGTGACTCCCCGCACAGCGCATTATACACGGACAATGCACTTACATGCACCAGGAAGAAGAGGGTGAACTCCGGGGACCTGAGCGGGGAAGCGACACATGCAGGATATCGGACGCACGATCTTAGTGACTCCCCGCACAGCGCATTATACGCGGACAATGGACTTACATACTCCAGGAAGAAGAAGGTGAACTCCGGGGACCTGAGCGGGGAAGTGACACATGCAGGATATCGGGCGCAGGATCTTAGTGACTCCCCGCACAGCGCATTATACACAGACAATGCACTTACATGCACCAGGAAGAAGAAGGTGAACTCCAGGGACCTGAGCGGAGAAGCGACACATGCAGGATATCGGGCGCAGGATCTTAGTGACTCCCCGCACAGCGCATTATACACGGACAATGCACTTACATGTACCAGGAAGAAGAAGGAGAACTCCAGGGACCTGAGCGGGGAAGCAACACATGCAGGATATCGGGCGCACGATCTTAGTGACTCCCCGCACAGCGCATTATACACGGACAATGCACTTACATGTACCAGGAAGAAGAAGGAGAACTCCAGGGACCTGAGCGGGGAAGCAACACATGCAGGATATCGGGCGCACGATCTTAGTGACTCCCTGCACAGCACATTATACACAGACAATTCACTTACATACACCAGGAAGAAGAAGGTGAACTCCAGGGACCTGAGCGGGGAAGCGACATGCAGGATATTGGGCGCAGGATCTTAGTGACTCCCCGCACAGCGCATTATACACGGACAATGCACTTACATGCACCAGGAAGAAGAAGGAGAACTCCAGGGACCTGAGCGGGGAAGCGACACATGCAGGATATCGGGGGCAGGATCTTAGTGACTCCCCACACAGCGCATTATACATGGACAATGCACTTACATGCACTAGGAAGAAGAAGGTGAATTCCGGGGACCTGAGCGGGGAAGCGACACATGCAGGATATCGGACGCATGATCTTAGTGACTCCCCGCACAGCGCATTATACACGGACAATGCACTTACATGCACCAGGAAGAAGAAGGTGAACTCCGGGGACCTGAGCGGGGAAGCGACACATGCAGGATATCGGGTGCAGGATCTTAGTGACTCCCCGCACAGCGCATTATACACGGACAATGCACTTACATGCACCAGGAAGAAGAAGGTGAACTCCAGGGACCTGAGCGGGGAAGCGACACATGCAGGATATCGGGGGCAGGATCTTAGTGACTCCCCGCACAGCGCATTATACACGGACAATGCACTTACATGCACCAGGAAGAAGAAGGTGAACTCCGGGGACCTGAGCGGGGAAGCGACACATGCAGGATATCGGGTGCACGATCTTAGTGACTCCCCGCACAGCGCATTATACAAGGACAATGCACTTACATGCACCAGGAAGAAGAAGGTGAACTCCGGGGACCTGAGCGGGGAAGCGACACATGCAGGATATCGGGTGCAGGATCTTAGTGACTCCCCGCAAAGCGCATTATACACGGACAATTCACTTACATACACCAGCAAGAAGAAGGTGAACTCCAGGGACCTGAGCGGGGAAGCGACACATGCAGGATATTGGGCGCAGGATCTTAGTGACTCCCCGCACAGCGCATTATACACGGACAATGCACTTACATGCACCAGGAAGAAGAAGGTGAACTCCAGGGACCTGAGCGGGGAAGCGACACATGCAGGATATCGGGGGCAGGATCTTAGTGACTCCCTGCACAGCACATTATACACGGACAATGCACTTACATGCACCAGGAAGAAGGAGGTGAACTCCTGGGACCTGAGCAGGGAAGCGACACATGCAGGATATCAGGCGCACGATCTTAGTGACTCCCTGCACAGCGCATTATACACGGACAATGCACTTACATGCACCAGGAAGAAGAAGGTGAACTCCGGGGACCTGAGCAGGGAAGCGACAGATGCAGGATATTGGGGGCACGATCTTAGTGACTCCCCGGACAGCGCATTATACACGGACAATGCACTTACATGCACCAGGAAGAGGAAGGTGAACTCCGGGGACCTGAGCGGGGAAGCGACACATGCAGGATATCGGGTGCAGGATCTTAGTGAATCGCGGCACAGCACATTATACACGGACAATGCACTTTCAGTGACCTCCTCCGGATGGGTAAGTAAATGAGCCCCATTGTATCTCATCACAGGGTGTTATGTAGTGACGTCCTTCCTCCTGGAGGATTATAACATGAGGCGCTGCTTTCCGCGCTCACACACCTCATCACTATAAATAAGTATTAATTGCTTCCCAGCGCGGCGCAGCCACACACAACGCCTTCTCCTGCGCCTCATGTACCGACAACCTACAAAACAAGCTCCTGTATATAGCGCTGCCAACCATCGCTCCTCAAAGTCTCTTTTCTGTTATTTTCGCGTCTTTTCTTCCTTCGTGCTGTGATTCTGCAGGGATTCCTGGGCAAATACATTACTGCATCTTGTGTGTAACATTTCACAGAATAAATCTCTAGAAGTTTCTCTTCGCTTTTCTTAACTTTTGCTGATTTAAGTGACATTGCAGGCGTCTTCTAAAGTCATGAGCGCAGCGCCACCATTGGGAAGTGGAGAGCGGTGCATTGTGTGGTGAGACAGTGTAACTCCCTGTGAAGGTAAAATATGGAGGGGCTCTGGTAATGCACCTAGAACCCTTCTGGTTCATTAGCATAATTTAGGCAATTTTAGAAGGACAGAGGCCATGGATAAGAAATATAAGAAGATACCACAGTCCCGGTGCCCGGATCTATGAGTAATGTCCCTGGTTATCCGGATTCTCATAGTAGATTCCCTCTAAGTACTGTAAGGTGACCGGGTAATATGAGATTACATTCTATAGATCCTTCAGTTACTTTACTGATTCTAGTACTTCAAGAGTAACTATAAAGGTTTTGTATTTTTCACAAATCAATATCTCCTGGGATGTAAAACAACTTTGCCTATTATCTTTGATACCTATATGCAGTAGTCTCTTTGCTATCCTCCTCAGATTACCTCAGTGCTGCAATGGCTGCCTCCTCTCCATATGCTGCTAAGCCTTATGAATCCATATCTTGTTTACACTTTGTTTATGGTCGGTTTCCTGGGAGGGGTGAAGCTGCTCCTCCCTGCTCACAGAGGAAGCGGTCATTTGACAGTGAATGTAGCAGAGCTGGAAGCATGCAGAACAGTGAATGCAGATGTCTCCTGCACAGAATAGTGAGGTACAAGATCTCCCTGTTCCCCATCAGTCCCTCCATTCCAGTCTGTGATTCTACAGAAGTTTCTCTGCCTGTCTCTGCTCTTCTTGCTGCTCACTTTCCCCACCTTTTCAACCGCAGTATCAGCTCTCTGCAGAGTATTAACCCTTAGTGCTCACAAAGCCAGGCTATAGACTTCATGTAAATGGTTTACTTATGATTTCTTCCACTTATTACATGTTCCCTGCTCCTCCATGTGATGGAAGCTGCCGGGCTGTCACCATATACATCCTGTTTGTCCTCTGTGCAGTGTTCAGTGGATTTAGTTGTGGGAAACTAAATGGATTTAATGCTAAATTACTATGAGAGAGAACACAAGGCATCATGGGATCAGTGGGCAAGCTAACTGGCCTCAGCTTGAGGGCACAGTATCATGGGATCAGTGGGCAAGCTAACTGGCCTCAGCTTGAGGGCACAGACAGATATTAGTCTCCGCCACTTCCCCTCTGGGGAGAAAGATTTATGTAAAACACTTTCAGAACAGAAAATGGTGTGATATGAGCACTATGGATATGGATCGGGTCACGCTCAGGCGGCTATGTAACGCACCTCGCACCTGTGTGCTCATAACATGCCGCCATCATCTGGCCTCCTACAAAAAGTAAGAAAATTAGAATATAGAAAAACAAATTGCGGACACAGAGAGACCAGATCTAGCTGCTGCTGCAGTCGCTTTTTAGATTCGAGGGGGTCATCATCTTTGAATTTTTTTTGTAGAACATTTAATTTAATCCCAGGACAGAAGATTGGGAAATGTGCGGTGTAGAACGTGATGGCGGCACATCCAGCGCCGTGCAGAGCCGCCGCGGCACCAGGAGACTGTAATCCTCATTTACTGCAGCAGACTGCCAGACCTCTTACTCTCCGATATTTTATGTTCTCGCCAAATGAACTCTCCAAACTTAATTGATCGCGCGGCGTGTATTGGGGAGCGCAGGCGAGACGGTATTTGTGGAATTGTGTCATGTTTCTATTATAAATTAATCCCGTTCCGATTCCTCTGGGGCAGAACACAGCGAATGAGATATGTTCCCGCTTGTTCACTCGCGTCCTCTCTCCCTGCACTCACTTGTCTTCGTTACATATTTTTTAATGAAATCTGTAACATATCAAGAAGAAGGCAGGAAAAAAAGTACAAAAACAATAAAAAACTATAAGGAAAATGTGAAGCAGAGGGAAGGGGGGGGGGGGGCAGATACTACAAATCTCATTACATTGTAACATGTGATCAGATAAATTGTATCAGAATAAATAACTTTACAGTCTCCAAAGTCATCACAGAATCTGAGCTGCAACATCCCAGGGGCCGCAAGTCCGGAACTATAAGGGATATTCATTCTGTTTTCTATACAATCCGGAACGTATTGGGGCACATTTTCTTACACGGTCCCATCGAGATCCCGATGCGCATTGTCCGCCGAGGATTTGGGTCTGCCGGGATTCACTAAGGTCCATGCGCCCGATGTCCACCAGGTGTCTCTACTGCGCAGAGGTCACCCGGAGTTCACCTTCTTCTTCCCGGTGCATGTAAGTGCTGATCTTGCGATACAAATCGTTTTTTAAATTCTGCTTTTTTTCTGAATCCGTCGGGTTGTCCGAT
The DNA here is from genome assembly GCF_040894005.1 of Engystomops pustulosus. Lineage (NCBI taxonomy): Eukaryota > Metazoa > Chordata > Amphibia > Anura > Leptodactylidae > Engystomops > Engystomops pustulosus. The sequence continues at coordinate 257,397,485 of NC_092412.1, read as the reverse complement.
GGCCACGCCTTCGATTTCTGTCATGTGCAAGCCGGCGCCGATGTGCCACAATCTGATCGCGTGCGCCAAAAACCCAGTGCAATTCGCTCCAAAACGGAAATATTCGGGAAACCCAACGAAAGTGCGGCGTTCGGACTCTTAGTAAATGAGCTCCATTAGGTGTAAAAGACACAGGAGCAACGTGGAGAACCAGAGAGTGAACTTACAGGCATTATACCCCAGAGCTGCACTCACTATTCTGCTGCTGGTGCAGTCACTGTGTACATACATGGCATTACTTATCCTGTACTGATCCTGAGTTACATCCTGTATTATACTCCAGAGCTGCACTCACTATTCTGCTGCTGGTGCAGTCACTGTGTACATACATGACATTACTTATCCTGTACTGATCCTGAGTTACATCCTGTATTATACCCCAGAGCTGCACTCACTATTCTGCTGCTGGTGCAGTCACTGTGCACATACATGACATTACTTATCGTGTACTGATCCTGAGTTACATCCTGTATTATACCCCAGAGCTGCACTCACTATTCTGCTGCTGGTGCAGTCACTGTGTACATACATGACATTACTTATCCTATACTGATCCTGAGTTACATCCTGTATTATACACCAGAGCTGCACTTACTATTCTGCTGCTGGTGCAGTCACTGTGTACATACATGACATTACTTATGCTGTACTGATCCTGATTTACATCCTGTATTATACCCCAGAGCTGCACTCACTATTCTGCTGCTGGTGCAGTCACTGTGTACATACATGACATTACTTATCCTGTACTGATCCTGAGTTACATCCTGTATTATACCCCAGAGCTGCACTCACTATTCTGCTGCTGGTGCAGTCACTGTGTACATACATGACATTACTTATCCTGTACTGATCCTGAGTTACATCCTGTATTATACCCCAGAGCTGCACTCACTATTCTGCTGCTGGTGCAGTCACTGTGCACATACATGACATTACTTATCGTGTACTGATCCTGAGTTACATCCTGTATTATACACCAGAGCTGCACTTACTATTCTGCTGCTGGTGCAGTCACTGTGTACATACATGACATTACTTATCCTATACTGATCCTGAGTTACATCCTGTATTATACACCAGAGCTGCACTTACTATTCTGCTGCTGGTGCAGTCACTGTGTACATACATGACATTACTTATGCTGTACTGATCCTGATTTACATCCTGTATTATACCCCAGAGCTGCACTCACTATTCTGCTGCTGGTGCAGTCACTGTGTACATACATGACATTACTTATCCTGTACTGATCCTGAGTTACATCCTATATTATACTCCAGAGCTGCACTCACTATTCTGCTGCTGGTGCAGTCACTGTGTACATACATGACATTACTTATCCTGTACTGATCCTGAGTTACATCCTGTATTATACCCCAGAGCTGCACTCACTATTCTGCTGCTGGTGCAGTCACTGTGTACATACATGACATTACTTATCCTGTACTGATCCTGATTTACATCCTGTATTATACCCCAGAGCTGCACTCACTATTCTGCTGCTGGTGCAGTCACTGTGTACCTACATGACATTACTTATCCTGTACTGATCCTGAGTTACATCCTGTATTATACCCCAGAGCTGCACTCACTATTCTGCTGCTGGTGCAGTCACTGTGTACATACATGACATTACTTATCCTGTACTGACCCTGAGTTACATCCTGTATTATACCCCAGAGCTGCACTCACTATTCTGCTGCTGGTGCAGTCACTGTGTACATACATGACATTACTTATCCTGTACTGATCCTGAGTTACATCCTGTATTATACTCCAGAGCTGCACTCACTATTCTGCTGCTGGTGCAGTCACTGTGTACATACATGACATTACTTATCCTGTACTGATCCTGAGTTACATCCTGTATTATACCCCAGAGCTGCACTCACTATTCTGCTGCTGGTGCAGTCACTGTGCACATACATGACATTACTTATCGTGTACTGATCCTGAGTTACATCCTGTATTATACCCCAGAGCTGCACTCACTATTCTGCTGCTGGTGCAGTCACTGTGTACATACATGACATTACTTATCCTATACTGATCCTGAGTTACATCCTGTATTATACACCAGAGCTGCACTTACTATTCTGCTGCTGGTGCAGTCACTGTGTACATACATGACATTACTTATGCTGTACTGATCCTGATTTACATCCTGTATTATACCCCAGAGCTGCACTCACTATTCTGCTGCTGGTGCAGTCACTGTGTACATACATGACATTACTTATCCTGTACTGATCCTGAGTTACATCCTGTATTATACCCCAGAGCTGCACTCACTATTCTGCTGCTGGTGCAGTCACTGTGTACATACATGACATTACTTATCCTGTACTGATCCTGAGTTACATCCTGTATTATACCCCAGAGCTGCACTCACTATTCTGCTGCTGGTGCAGTCACTGTGCACATACATGACATTACTTATCGTGTACTGATCCTGAGTTACATCCTGTATTATACACCAGAGCTGCACTTACTATTCTGCTGCTGGTGCAGTCACTGTGTACATACATGACATTACTTATCCTATACTGATCCTGAGTTACATCCTGTATTATACACCAGAGCTGCACTTACTATTCTGCTGCTGGTGCAGTCACTGTGTACATACATGACATTACTTATGCTGTACTGATCCTGATTTACATCCTGTATTATACCCCAGAGCTGCACTCACTATTCTGCTGCTGGTGCAGTCACTGTGTACATACATGACATTACTTATCCTGTACTGATCCTGAGTTACATCCTATATTATACTCCAGAGCTGCACTCACTATTCTGCTGCTGGTGCAGTCACTGTGTACATACATGACATTACTTATCCTGTACTGATCCTGAGTTACATCCTGTATTATACCCCAGAGCTGCACTCACTATTCTGCTGCTGGTGCAGTCACTGTGTACATACATGACATTACTTATCCTGTACTGATCCTGATTTACATCCTGTATTATACCCCAGAGCTGCACTCACTATTCTGCTGCTGGTGCAGTCACTGTGTACCTACATGACATTACTTATCCTGTACTGATCCTGAGTTACATCCTGTATTATACCCCAGAGCTGCACTCACTATTCTGCTGCTGGTGCAGTCACTGTGTACATACATGACATTACTTATCCTGTACTGATCCTGAGTTACATCCTGTATCATACCCCAGAGCTGCACTCACTATTCTGCTGCTGGTGCAGTCACTGTGTACATACATGACATTACTTATCCTGTACTGATCCTGAGTTACACCCTGTATTATACCCCAGAGCTGCACTCACTATTCTGCTGCTGGTGCAGTCACTGTGTACATACAGGACATTACTTATCCTGTACTGATCCTGAGTTACATCCTGTATTATACCCCAGAGCTGCACTCACTATTCTGCTGCTGGTGCAGTCACTGTGTACATACATGACATTACTTATCCTGTACTGATCCTGAGTTACATCCTGTATTATACTCCAGAGCTGCACTCACTATTCTGCTGCTGGTGCAGTCACTGTGTACATACATGACATTACTTATCCTGTACTGATCCTGAGTTACATCCTGTATTATACACCAGAGCTGCACTCACTATTCTGCTGCTGGTGCAGTCACTGTGTACATACATGACATTACTTATCCTGTACTGATCCTGAGTTACATCCTGTAAATCTTTTATTTTATATATAAAAATGAAAAACATAACAATCATAAACATAAATCAAGCCATAACTTCTGGCAAAATAAAACAATAATAATAATAATAATAACAAAACAATAATACAAACTAAAAGAGTCTTACGAAAATCACCTGAGTGAAGTTGGCCCCCCCACCTTGTTCAAATCAAACAAAATTGGTGTCAAACATTTGTGCTACGTTTGTGCTGGTTTGTGCAGCAGAAATTTTTGTTTGTGCCGCTATCGTTTTCGAAATTTTAATGAAAGTTTTCAGAGGTCATCAGAGGTCAACCAGCCCCCCCACATTGCCCAATCAATCAAAACTGGTGCCGAACAATTCTGCTACGTTTGTTCTGGTTTGTGCTGCGCAAATTTTTGTTTGTGCTGCTTTTGTTTTGAATATATGAACAAAAAATTAAAGTTCAAAAGTTCAAGCAGCACCCCCCCCCACATTAACCGAATCAAACAAAACTGGTGTCAAACGTTAGTGCTCCGTTTGTGCTGGTTTGTGCAACGAACATTTTTGTTTGTGCCGCTGTTTGATTTGAACAAGGTGGGGGGGGGGGCAACTTCACTCAGGTACGAAAATCTCCTGGCCCAGCCACACACACCACACAATCAGCATTATAAATCAAAACCTTCACCCAATCCCACCACCTAATTTTTTTTTTTTTTTCATATACAATTTTTTATAATTGTTTTTTTTTTTTTTAGAAAAAACCAAAGAATACACAAAAAAAGACATAAACAGGAAATAAAAACATTAAATATAACTAACTAAATCCCACGCCCATCACCCTCCCCCCCCCCCAGACACTGGTCTAATGTCCAAAGTTCACGCTATATAGTCCAGACCAGTGCCCAGGATCATATAGTCCAAATCCCGTCCACCCTCCTCCCAACCTAACACCCTAACACCAACACCCCAAAACCAACCAACCTATATACACATTAACTATAACTACATATAACTATACACACTGTACACAAAATACAAACACATTAAACATATCAACATAACAAACCAACCACATAAAGCCCAGGTTCGGCGCCTGCAGCCCCTACATCACTACATGCTCAGAGCACAAAACAAAAATCTACAGTGTCAGCTTCAGCCCAACACCAGGAGAGGAGATGACAGACTAAGGGACACTAAAGGAGAACCCCCTCCAAAGGAGAGAGGCCCTCCCCGTGCCCAGCCTCTCATACTCCAGAGAGCGCACCTTCACCAGGTCACCCAGAATGTTCCTAACCACCTCATCCACCGGGAGGATTTTACGCTGCGTCGATACTAAACACCGTGCGTTCCACATGTGGTACCTGACCACTAGACTGACTAGGAATAACGTGCAGCGGTCCCGGCCACCCAGGCCTCTGAATGCTCCATAGGCCCACTCCGCATAGGAGAGACCGGCCAACCCGGGCCAATGGATGGAAGCACCCACCCGGTTGTACACCTCTGTGTTAAAGGGGCACTGAAGCAGGAAGTGGTCCATGCTCTCCAGCAGGCCACCGCACTCCTCCCGGGGACAACCCCTTTCCTCAGAGCTCCTACACTTCAGATTGTCCCTCACACACAGCTTTCCATGGAAGCAGCGCCAAGTCAAGTCCCAAAACTTCAAGGGGATCCTGATGGAATTCAATAAACTCAAACCCACCCCCAGATCCCGACTTGGGCAATCCCTGAGGGCCAGAGGCTTCTGGAAATGGGTCAACAGAACCCTTTTGTCAAGGACTTTCCTCGACATGGTCCTGATCTCCCACATTCCCAGACCCCACCGGCGAATCACCTTCAGAACCGGGGTAGCGTAAGCCGGAAGATGCCCATGTGGTGTACGGAGATCCTTCACTTGCCCTCCTGTCTCCCATTCCTGGAAGAAAGGCCGAAACCATCCCCTGCAGGAGTATACCCACGGAGGAGCCCTCTCTTTCCAGAGGTTTGCTACATTGATCTTAAGAAAGGTATTCACTAGGAACACCACAGGGTTGACCATACACAACCCTCCTTGTCTCCTCGTGCGGTAAGTAACCTCCCTCTTGATTAGGTTCAGCCTATTCCCCCATAACAGCTGGAAGAACAGACTGTAGACCCGAGTCCAGAGGGGTTCTGGCAACATGCACACACTGCCCAGATAAATCAGCAATGGGAGCAGGTAGGTTTTGATCAGATTAACCCTTTCTCTGAGGGTCAAAGACCAACCCTTCCACTGGTCCACCTTCTGGGCGGCGATCTTAAGCCTGCCATCCCAGTTTTGCATGGGGTAATCCCCCTGGCCAAATTCGATGCCGAGAACTTTGGCAGAGTCCTGGGGCCCTGGAAGAGTGTCCGGGAGATCAAAGCCTGGACCTCCCTCTCCCAGCCAGAGACTCTCACACTTATCCCGGTTCATCTTGGACCCAGAAGCCTCTGAGTAGCGGTCAACCTCTGACATCACCCATTGTGCCTCCCCTCTCGAGGACACAAAAACGGTGACATCATCAGCGTACGCTACCACCCTTAGAGTGGCTTCCGGTGCCTCCTGGTCCATCCCGACTCCCACCAACGGCCCACGATCAACCCTCCTAAGGAATGGGTCAATCGCGAACACGTATAAAAGTGGGCTCAGAGGACAACCCTGGCGAACACCAGACCCGACCTCAAAAGAGCGGCCAATCCAACCGTTCACAAGCGGGAAACTCCCTGCCCCTGCATACAAAACTTTCAGCCAATTGACAAACTCCCCCGGCAGGCCATACCTCAGAAGGACAGACCAGAGGTACTCGTGGTCAACCCGATCAAACGCTTTTGCCTGATCCAAGGACAGCAAGTACCCCTTCCAGTTACCAGCCCTGCCCTGCTCCACTGCCTCCCGAACACAAAGCACAGCACTAAATGTACTGCGGCCTGGAACAGAGCAGTGCTGGGTCCCCGAAAGGAGCCGGGGCGCAAACTGCACCAGCCGATTAAACAGCACCTTTGCCAAAACCTTTCTGTCCGTATTGAGAAGCGCTATGGGACGCCAGTTCTCAATACGAGATCGGTCCTTACCCTTTGACAGGATGATCAGGGCAGACCTCCTCATTGACTTCGGCAGAGCGCCCGAGGAAAGACACTCATTGAATACCTCAGTCAAGAGGGGAACCAAGGCGTCCTTAAAGGTCTAACTATTCTGCTGGTGGTGTCTCTACCCTGGTGTGCACATATACCACGTCCACATTCAGAGAAATGTCCCTTTAATTAAACCTCCCTTACTGTTTAATTTATGTATTTACTTTTCTGTACAGACCCTGCAGTCACTCTCTGCTCCAGTGGAGCTTACAGTCTAATTCCTCTTATCATCCTCACACACAGACTAAAGGCAATTAAACCAATGTAAAATATTCTTGGGATGAGGGTCCCTGCTGGTTATTAGCAGAGCAGAATCATGGGGCAGCAAGTAAGAAACCTGTTCCGGAAATTTGCATATTTCTGTTTGGTTGATAAATTCATTGAGTAACATTCAATAAAACATATAATTGTGTCACAAAATTAAGATAAACCAATATTCATGTACATAGGGGGCAGTATTATAGTAGTTATATTCCTGTACATAGGGGGCAGTATTATAGTAGTTATATTCTTGTACATAGGGGGCAGTATTATAGTAGTTATATTCCTGTACATAGGGGGCAGTATTATAGTAGTTATATTCCTGTACATAGGGGGCAGTATTATAGTAGTTATATTCATGTACATAGGGGGCAGTATTATAGTAGTTATATTCTTATACATAGGGGGCAGTATTATAGTAGTTATATTCCTGTACATAGGGGGCAGTATTATAGTAGTTATATTCCTGTACATAGGAGGCAGTATTATAGTAGTTATATTCTTGTACATAGGGGCAGTATTATAGTAGTTATATTCTTGTACATAGGAGGCAGTATTATAGTAGTTATATTCTTGTACATAGGAGGCAGTATTATAGTAGTTATATTCTTGAACATAGGGGCAGTATTATAGTAGTTATATTCTTGTACATAGGAGGCAGTATTATAGTAGTTATATTCTTGTACATAGGGGCAGTATTATAGTAGTTATATTCTTGTACATAGGGGGAAGTATTATAGTAGTTATATTCTTGTACATAGGGGGCAGTATTATAGTAGTTATATTCCTGTACATAGGGGGCAGTATTATAGTAGTTATATTCTTGTACATAGGAGGCAGTATTATAGTAGTTATATTCTTGTACATAGGGGCAGTATTATAGTAGTTAAATTCCTGTACATAGGGGGCAGTATTATAGTAGTTATATTCTTGTACATAGGGGGCAGTATTATAGTAGTTATATCCCTGTACATAGGGGGCAGTATTATAGTAGTTATATTCTTGTACATAGGGGGCAGTATTATAGCAGTTATATTCTTGTACATAGGGGGCAGTATAGTAGTTATATTCTTGTACATAGGGGGCAGTATTATAGTAGTTATATTCTTGTACATAGGGGGCAGTATTATAGTAGTTATATTCTTGTACATAGGGGGCAGTATTATAGTAGTTATATTCTTGTACACAGGGGGCAGTATTATAGTAGTTATATTCCTGTACATAGGGGCAGTATTATAGTAGTTATATTCTTGTACATAGGAGGCAGTATTATAGTAGGGATATTCTTGTACATAGGGGGCAGTATTATAGTAGTTATATTCCTGTACATAGGGGGCAGTATTATAGTAGTTATATTCTTGTACATAGGGGGCAGTATTATAGTAGTTATATTCCTGTACATAGGGGGCAGTATTATAGTAGTTATATTCCTGTACATAGGGGCAGTATTATAGTAGTTATATTCCTGTACATAGGGGGCAGTATTATAGTAGTTATATTCTTGTACATAGGGGGCAGTATTATAGTAGTTATATTCTTGTACATAGGGGGCAGTATTATAGTAGTTATATTCCTGTACATAGGGGGCAGTATTATAGTAGTTATATTCCTGTACATAGGGGCAGTATTATAGTAGTTATATTCTTGTACATAGGGGGCAGTATTATAGTAGTTATATTCCTGTACATAGGGGGCAGTATTATAGTAGTTATATTCTTGTACATAGGGAGCAGTATTATAGTAGTTATATCCTTGTACATAGGAGGCAGAATTATAGTAGTTATATTCTTGTACATAGGGGGCAGTATTATAGTAGTTATATTCTTGTACATAGGGGGCAGTATTATAGTAGTTATATTCCTGTATATAGGGGGCAGTATTATAGTAGTTATATTCTTGTACATAGGGGGCAGTATTATAGTAGTTATATTCTTGTACATAGGGGGCAGTATTATAGTAGTTATATTCTTGTACATAGGGAGCAGTATTATAGTAGTTATATTCTTGTACATAGGGGGCAGTATTATAGTAGTTATATTCTTGTACATAGGGGGCAGTATTATAGTAGTTATATTCCTGTATATAGGGGGCAGTATTATAGTAGTTATATTCTTGTACATAGGGGGCAGTATTATAGTAGTTATATTCTTGTACATAGGGGCAGAATTATAGTAGTTCTATTCCTGTACATAGGGGGCAGTATTATAGTAGTTATATTCTTGTACATAGGGGGCAGTATTATGGTAGTTATATTCCTGTACATAGGGGACAGTATTATAGTAGTTATATTCTTGTACATAGGGGGCAGTATTATAGTAGTTATATTCCTGTACATAGGGGGCAGTATTATAGTAGTTATATTCCTGTACATAGGGGGCAGTATTATAGTAGTTATATTCCTGTACATAGGGGGCAGTATTATAGTAGTTATATTCCTGTACATAGGGGACAGTATTATAGTAGTTATATTCCTGTACATAGGGGCAGTATTATAGTAGTTATATTTCTGTACATGGGGCAGTATTATAGTAGTTATATTCTTGTACATAGGGGGCAGCATTATAGTAGTTATATTCCTGTACATAGGGGGCAGTATTATAGTAGTTATATTCCTGTACATAGGGAGCAGTATTATAGTAGTTATATTCTTGTACATAGGGGGCAGTATTATAGTAGTTATATTCCTGTACATAGGGGGCAGTATTATAGTAGTTATATTCCTGTACATAGGGAGCAGTATTATAGTAGTTATATTCCTGTACATAGGGAGCAGTATTATAGTAGTTATATTCTTGTACATAGGGGGCAGTATTATAGTAGTTATATTCCTGTACATAGGGGGCAGTATTATAGTAGTTATATTATTGTACATAGGGGCAGTATTATAGTAGTTATATTCTTATACATAGGGGGCAGTATTATAGTAGTTATATTCCTGTACATAGAAGGCAGTATTATAGTAGTTATATTCTTGTACATAGGGGGCAGTATTATACTAGTTATATTCCTGTACATAGGGGGCAGTATTATAGTAGTTATATTCTTGTACATAGGGGGCAGTATTATAGTAGTTATATTCTTGTACATAGGGGCAGAATTATAGTAGTTCTATTCCTGTACATAGGGGGCAGTATTATAGTAGTTATATTCTTGTACATAGGGGGCAGTATTATGGTAGTTATATTCCTGTACATAGGGGAGAGTATTATAGTAGTTATATTCTTGTACATAGGGGGCAGTATTATAGTAGTTATATTCCTGTACATAGGGGGCAGTATTATAGTAGTTATATTCCTGTACATAGGGGGCAGTATTATAGTAGTTATATTCCTGTACATAGGGGGCAGTATTATAGTAGTTATATTCCTGTACATAGGGGACAGTATTATAGTAGTTATATTCCTGTACATAGGGGGCAGTATTATATTAGTTATATTCCTGTACATAGGGGGCAGTATTATAGTAGTTATATTCCTGTACATAGGGGGCAGTATTATAGTAGTTATATTCCTGTACATAGGGGACAGCATTATAGTAGTTATATTCCTGTACATAGGGGCAGTATTATAGTAGTTATATTTCTGTACATAGGGGCAGTATTATAGTAGTTATATTCTTGTACATAGGGGGCAGTATTATAGTAGTTATATTCCTGTACATAGGGGGCAGTATTATAGTAGTTATATTCCTGTACATAGGGAGCAGTATTATAGTAGTTATATTCTTGTACATAGGGGGCAGTATTATAGTAGTTATATTCCTGTACATAGGGGGCAGTATTATAGTAGTTATATTCCTGTACATAGGGAGCAGTATTATAGTAGTTATATTCCTGTACATAGGGAGCAGTATTATAGTAGTTATATTCTTGTACATAGGGGGCAGTATTATAGTAGTTATATTCCTGTACATAGGGGGCAGTATTATAGTAGTTATATTATTGTACATAGGGGCAGTATTATAGTAGTTATATTCTTATACATAGGGGGCAGTATTATAGTAGTTATATTCCTGTACATAGGGGGCAGTATTATAGTAGTTATATTCTTGTACATAGGGGGGCAGTATTATAGTAGTTATATTCTTGTACATAGGGGTCAGTATTATACTAGTTATATTCCTGTACATACGGGGCAGTATTATAGTAGTTATGTTCTTGTACATAGGGGGCAGAATTATAGTAGTGATATGCATGTACATAGGGGACAGTATTATAGTAGTTATATTCTTGTACATAGGGGGCAGTATTATAGTAGTTATATTCCTGTACATAGGGGGCAGTATTATAGTAGTTATATTCTTGTACATAGGGGGCAGTATTATAGTAGTTATATTCCTGTACATAGGGGGCAGTATTATAGTAGTTATATTCTTGTACATAGGGAGCAGTATTATAGTAGTTATATTCCTGTACATGGGGGCAGTATTATAGTAGTTACATTCCTGTACATAGGAGGCAGTATTATAGTAGTTATATTCTTGTACATAGGGGGCAGTATTATAGTAGTTATATTCCTGTACATAGGGGGCAGTATTTTAGCAGTTATTTTTTTGGTGTCAGTATTATATTAGCTATACTCCTGTGAGTCACATTTATTATAATTGCTCTTTTGTTCCTGTATTTCTGACCCTTGAATATCTTTCCTCTTATCTTTTATCGGATGTGGTGTTGATATTATCAGTAACAATGTTTCCCCTCGGAGGGGCACTTTATATAATGATATTCCTATTACACTCTGCAGCCACTTGTTACATGTTAACCTCCCGTGTGTTTCATTAGCTTTGGCGCTCGCTGTGTTAATTTGCGTGTGAAATATATGTTATAGATTAGCAATGTGCGAGGAGTGTCGCTAAATATTGTAAATGATGGGGAAGGAGGGGATCGCAGCTATTAATCTAATTCAGGGAACGCAGACCTTAAATTCTTGTGTTTAATGCAGGAAAATAAAAGTGCGGTTTTATCTCCGTACCCACTGCGTCTGGATAATAGCAGAGCGCGATCGTGTCTTGCGGTATTTAACAGCTTAATTCTTTTATCCAGCACAATGTCTATGACACCACTAGGAAGCGGGTGAGAAAATGATGGAATAATAACTATCGGAAACAAATCAGATTTAGAATCTTTTCCCCTTTGCTTTGTTCCACCACAAGGGGCGCTATATCCAATGTATTGAACTAAGGTAGTTCCTCCGACGTCCACCAGGTGTCGCTGCTGCGCTGAAGTTCCCCGGAATGCACTGATCTTCACCAAGCTGGGCCGAGTGAAGGTAAGCGCGTGTCCCGCAACACTTTTTTTTTTAAAATGCGGCGGTTTTTCTGAATCCGTCGGGTTTTCGTTTGGCCACGCCCACCCGATTTCCGTCGCGTGCATACCAGCACCGATGCGCCACAATCCGATTGCGTGCGCCAAAATCCCGGGGCAATTCAGGGAAAATCGGCACAAATCGGAAATATTCGGGTAACACGTCGGGAAAACGCGAATCGGGCCCTTAGTAAATGACCCCCAATATCTTCTCTATTTTACTTCTGGTTTATGGAGTTTTCTGATGTGTTCATTTCCATCCTGATTATTGGTTGGGGTTGAACACCTGACTTCCCCTCCTATCACAGAGGCTTCTGCTGTGAGCACCACCCATTGTGCAGTGGTCATGCTGAGGTACTGCAGATTGTACCCCATACAGGGGCTGAGCTGCAGTACTTGAGTACAACCTCTAGGTCATCATGATGAAGTAGTCAGAGTTCCCTTTTTCAATAGCCTCTGCCATTGACATATACAATACAATACTGAATGCCCTCATTCGCCATTAGGGGGAGCTGCAGTACTTCCTGTATGTACATCAGCATTCTGTCAATATTAGAGCTCCCCCTAGTGGTGACTGCAAGCTGCTGATATTTGATCTTGTCAATGCAGGAGATTTGTTTCTGTGTATCAGGAGAGTTTCTATACCAGAAATAGTAGTCAGATATTTTGTATGATTCATTGTAAATGTATTAAATGTTGCACTTTTAGAAAGTAATATTGTTATAGAGTCTCTACTTAGTGGCTTTGTTATATAGAAGACTACGGACTCTTTTTCTATTACAGTGGTGAGAAATGGAACAGCGGTAACTGTTAAAGGGGTCCACGGGTGGGAGATTTCTGCTTTATTTGATGTGGTGGCTTGTGCACTAGCATGCAATACCATGCACAGCCACTATACAATCTTGATATATATTGGCACTGAATTCTTTGAGGAGATATAAATCAGTGTTTCACATTATGTATGCATAAAATATGCACTGAATTGTTGTCTGTTGACTGTTGTCTGTTGACTGTTGTCTGTTGACATCAAATAAGCCCCTATCCATCTCAGCAGCTTCACTCTAAATGGTGACTTAAAGGGATTGTCCAGTGCTGATCAGTATGATGCTCAATGATGGGTCCCCCATGGATCGGAAGAACAGGGATCAATTGCCATGGAGCTGAAAAGAGCGGCCGGAGCATTTATCGGGGGTAAAATGGCTCTCTTGATACATTGAGGTCACTGAGAATCCTACCGATCAGCAGTGGACAACCCCTTTAAGGTCTACACTGCAGAACATATTATGGGGCACCCAAATGGCATTTACAATATTCTGGGCTCCTGTGAGACAGAAGGGACCCCAGGTCTTCAGGATAAACTGGTAAATCCACATGTGACAGGATGCAATGCCCCCACATTCCACTAGGTGGCGCTGTCCCTCCACAGATTGACATGAATGAACCCAAACCCCTGAATGTGTCGTCTCCCGTGTGATTCGGAGCTTGTAACAATATGGATGGAAGGTGCTGCTGATTCCATATGCTGAGCCTCCTCGATGCCATGCTGGCTAATCAATAACGGTGCAGGCTGCGCGTCCCCCAGACGCACGAGGATGGGGTCAGTGCGTGTGCGGGATCCAGGCCTCCTTCATTATGTATATAACATCTGCTGCTTGTCCTTGACATAATGGCCACAGTCACAGCGATCCCCCGCGCCATACATTATATATGAATGCCCCGCAGTCTCCAACCATGGAGAATTTCATCCAATCGAAGCGCGTTATTCCTTAAGTTGAGAAAATCTTAATAAGGGAATGATCAGAGAATGTGGGAGGTTAGAAAATGTATTCAATGCTCCCCACATCCCTACATGACCCTCACTGTGCATATTAATCCGAGCCACAGGGGGGCAGTATAAGGGGTTTCCAGAACAGCGCCATGATTGCCCTTGGGTGGGACGTGGTATTGCAGCTCATCCCCATTTATTTAAAGCAGAGCTTAACTGCAGTTCCAAACATAACCCAGAGGTGGCGCTGTTATATTTGACTTTCAGTCCCATTAAATAGAGTTGCTGTAAGCTGCAGTACCAGGAACGGCCTGAAAACTTGTGTGGCACAGTTTTCAGCAACATCAAATAGTATTATATTAATCCTATACGAGCCCTTTAATGACCTGTTATGGGTCCATAGGTTGTACCCATAAAGATCAAAATATTGAAGTTCAAGCTGCAATACTAGGTTCTACCTGCAGACATGGGTGGCGCTGTTCTCTGCAGGTATTGCAGCTCAGGTCCATTGGGGCACATTAAGTTACTCTGCAATACTAGGTGTAACCTGGCACCATGTTATTGTAATCCTGGACATTCCCTTTAATAAATCTCAATAGTTCTGTTGGTTGTATGTGATATTGCCCCTCCGATCGGCATCGGACCTGATCCATGGGTTGTGCCTGGTATTGGAGATCAGGCTTATTGGTGTGTAATACCAGGCACCACCAGTAGAAAAGTGTGGCGCTGTTTCCATGTGCATGCCCCACCTCTAATGCCACAAAACATCTCAGAATCCTCCAGAATCCGGGCCAGTACTGCAGGGGTCGTCCGATTACTACTTTCTTAGGAGGGGGTCGCTGTCCTTCCAGGTAAGATCATAGTCCTCAGAACCAGCAGCATCCTGGAGGGGGCGACTACCTGCTACACGGGGACCAGAATAATAATCACGTACGAGGTAGTCGCCCCCTGGTGTCCGGCCTTGGCCTTACACATCTCTCCAGGGACAATACATAACACTGGCTGCAGAGAGCACAGAGCACAGCAGTGTGAGGCCTGATTACACATCTCTCCAGGTACAATACATAACACTGGCTGCAGAGAGCACAGAGCACAGCAGTGTGAGGTCTGATTACACATCTCTCCAGGTACAATACATAACACTGGCTGCAGAGAGCACAGAGCACAGCAGTGTGAGGTCTAATTACACATCTCTCCAGGGACAATACATAACACTGGCTGCAGAGAGCACAGAGCACAGCAGTGTGAGGACTGATTACACATCTCTCCAGGGACAGTACATAACACTGGCAGCAGAGAGCACAGAGCACAACAGTGTGAGGTCTGATTACACATCTCTCCAGGGACAATACATAACACTGGCTGCAGAGAGCACAGAGCACAGCAGTGTGAGGTCTGATTACACATCTCTCCAGGGACAATACATAACACTGGCTGCAGAGAGCACAGAGCACAGCAGTGTGAGGTCTGATTACACATCTCTCCAGGGACAATACATAACACTGGTTGCAGAGAGCACAGAGCACAGCAGTGTGAGGTCTGATTACACATCTCTCCAGGGACAATACATAACACTGGCTGCAGAGAGCACAGCAGTGTGAGGTCTGATTACACATCTCTCCAGGGACAATACATAACACTGGCTGCAGAGAGCACAGAGCGCAGCAGTGTGAGGTCTGATTATACATCTCTCCAGGGACAGTACATAACACTGGCTGCAGAGAGCACAGAACACAGCAGTGTGAGGTCTGATTACACATCTCTCCAGGGACAATACATAACACTGGCTGCAGAGAGCACAGAGCACAGCAGTGTGAGGTCTGATTACACATCTCTCCAGGGATAATACATAACACTGGCTGCAGAGAGCACAGAGCACAGCAGTGTGAGGTCTGACTACACATCTCTCCAGGGACAATACATAACACTGGCTGCAGAGAGCACAGGGCACAGCAGTGTGAGGTCTGACTACACATCTCTCCAGGGACAATACATAACACTGGCTGCAGAGAGCACAGAGCACAGCAGTGTGAGGTCTAATTACACATCTCTCCAGGGACAATACATAACACTGGCTGCAGAGAGCACAGAGCACAGCAGTGTGAGGACTGATTACACATCTCTCCAGGTACAATACATAACACTGGCTGCAGAGAGCACAGAGCACAGCAGTGTGAGGTCTGATTACACATCTCTCCAGGTACAATACATAACACTGGCTGCAGAGAGCACAGAGCACAGCAGTGTGAGGTCTAATTACACATCTCTCCAGGGACAATACATAACACTGGCTGCAGAGAGCACAGAGCACAGCAGTGTGAGGACTGATTACACATCTCTCCAGGGACAGTACATAACACTGGCAGCAGAGAGCACAGAGCACAACAGTGTGAGGTCTGATTACACATCTCTCCAGGGACAATACATAACACTGGCTGCAGAGAGCACAGAGCACAGCAGTGTGAGGTCTGATTACACATCTCTCCAGGGACAATACATAACACTGGCTGCAGAGAGCACAGAGCACAGCAGTGTGAGGTCTGATTACACATCTCTCCAGGGACAATACATAACACTGGTTGCAGAGAGCACAGAGCACAGCAGTGTGAGCTCTGGTTACACATCTCTCCAGGGACAATACATAACACTGGCTGCAGAGACCACAGAGCACAGCAGTGTGAGGTCTGATTACACATCTCTCCAGGGACAATACATAACACTGGCTGCAGAGAGCACAGCAGTGTGAGGTCTGATTACACATCACTCCAGGGACAATACATAACACTGGCTGCAGAGAGCACAGAGCACAGCAGTGTGAGGTCTGATTACACATCTCTCCAGGGACAATACATAACACTGGCTGCAGTCTATATGGTGACACCTGCTGATACCTCCCTTTGTGTTGCTGTCATACATTAGAGCACCCCTTTAATGTAATATTCTCTATACGGAGCTGAGTTATTGAAGTAATAATTAGGATAAACTGGAGGTGTAATAGAGGGAAGACAATGGCGGGGGTCTCTAGGGGGTGGGGGGTGTTGTTCTTCTTCCCTGGCAGAAGCCCCCGAGCTGTTTACACACAAACAGAACATGAGGCGAAACTCAGAGGTGAAATGTAATTACAAGCGGCTTAATTATGAGATGTGTGCGGAGGAGCCGGAGCCGGCAATGGCCGCGTCTAATTCCTTCCCTCCAGGACCCTTCTTCGTGTTTTTCTCCTTAATGGCGCAGAAGATGGATTGCTCAATAATTCTGCATTACCCGGCGCTGCTGCGGCACAGGAGGAGGAGGAGGAAGATTCTGGAGCTCAACCATTTCAGTTGTTACTAAAAGTTACCCAAAAAGTGCAGGAATAGAACGAAGGTGCCAAAAAAGTAACATTAATACTGCACAGAAAGTCATGTATCGGGTCACAGAGTAACAAGATACTTTGTAGCGGCTGGTCGCTGGACCCCCATAGTCAAGCTGTAAAGCTTTAGTGACACCGGTGGAAGTTAATGATGTTGTATCAAGGTCCAACAGCTGAGACCCCCCAAAAATGATGAGAATGGGGTCAGCTTTCACTTTATGTATGTAGGATAAAGCGTCATTGTACTCAGCTTCCCCCATTAGTCTCATTGCCCCTTTACTTAAGAGGAATAGGACCCTGTTCTCTAGATTGGTGGGGGTCCCAGTTGTTAGACCACTGATCAGCATGGAATTTTGGGATAACCCCTTTAAAAAGATACATTTATAATGTCAGGGTACAAATGTATAACTGTGTGATAGTGAGGAACGGCCAGTGTAGAGTGGGGTGTGTAGTTATGGGGTCACCCTGGGGGGTCTCTCCGCACCCTAGTGAGCACCTCAGAGACTATAAGGAGAGGTTTTCCCACCAGATGGGGTCTGACCAGACCAAAACTGAGATTTCAGAATAAGCTGTAGTCGTAGTCAGACCTGGATCAGAAGCAGAATTCTGGCTGCAGAATAAGGACCCCTTTTTGATTCCATTGATGGCAAGTAACATGCACGACACATAATATCATAACTATCATGAGCCGAGATTAGTGTCACCGTCCCTTTAACAACAGTGTATCATATAGGTAAGAGCTCCTGAGTCGGGCTCACATCTCCGGATCTGTTCATGTGGTTCTGAAGACTCTGGGCTGGACCTTGCTCATCCTGGATCTGTTTCACTGCGGCTCCTCTGACAATAATATTCCCCATAGAAAACCAGTACATTGTATGTGATGTAAGTGCCAAGCGATCGCTCTGTTTCCATGGAGATTCAATAATTATATAATAATGGATTTGTTACAAGAGAATGAGATCCCAAGAAGAAGTATCAACGCTGGGAATGGAGGATAGGACCAGGATCAGTACAGGGGGAGTCCAAAGACTAGTGAGAGGGGTCATTATAATGAACAGAGTATTATAGACTGTGCACAATATAGAGAGAAGCCATAAGACTGATGGGAAATCTGATGAGATCTATGTGCTGGGAAAAGAAAATAAAAAAGAATAGATATTAAACCTCAAAACTTTCAGACTTATATTACATTGTTAATTAATTTGCTCATTAGAATTAGACTGCCCCCTATGTGCAATAATAAAACTACTATAATAATGCCCCCTATGTACAGGAATATTACTACTATAATACTGCCCCCTATGTACAGGAATATAACTACTATAATACTGCCCCCTATGTGCAATAATAAAACTACTATAATACTGCCCCCTATGTACAAGAATATAACTACTATAATACTGTCCCCTATGTACAAGAATATAACTACTATAATACTGCCCCCTATGTACAAGTATATAACTACTATAATACTGCCCCCTATGTACAGGAATATAACTACTATAATACTGCCCCCTATGTACAAGAATATAACTACTATAATACTGCCCCCTATGTACAGGAATATAACTACTATAATACTGCCCCCTATGTACAAGAATATAACTACTATAATACTGCCCCCTATGTACAGGAATATAACTACTATAATACTGCCCCCTATGTACAGGAATATAACTACTATAATACTGCCCCCTATGTACAAGAATATAACTACTATAATACTGCCCCCTATGTACAAGAATATAACTACTATAATACAGCCCCCTATGTACAAGAATATAACTACTATAATACTGCCTCCTATGTACAAGAATATAACTACTATAATACTGCCCCCTATGTACAAGAATATAACTACTATAATACTGCCCCCTATGTACAAGAATATAACTGCTATAATACTGCCCCCTATGTACAGGAATATAACTACTATAATACTGCCCCCTATGTACAAGAATATAACTACTATAATACTGCCCCCTATGTACAAGAATATAACTACTATAATACTGCCCCCTATGTACAGGAATATAACTACTATAATACTGCCCCTATGTACAGGAATATAACTACTATAATACTGCCCCCTATGTACAGGAATATAACTACTATAATACTGCCCCCTATGTACAAGAATATAACTACTATAATACTGTCCCCTATGTACAGGAATATAACTACTATAATACTTCCCCCTATGTACAGGAATATAACTACTATAATACTGCCCCCTATGTACAGGAATATAACTACTATAATACTGCCCCCTATGTACAAGAATATAACTACTATAATACTGCCCCCTATGTACAGGAATATAACTACTATAATACTGCCCCCTATGTACAGGAATATAACTACTATAATACTGTCCCCTATGTACAAGAATATAACTACTATAATACTGTCCCCTATGTACAAGAATATAACTACTATAATACTGCCCCCTATGTACAGGAATATAACTATCACTTTGAGACTTTTTTATGCCAAAAAGCACAGAAAAACCAATGATAAATAACCTCCACTGTGTTTAATCCTCTCCATGCTGAGTGCAACCTTCATACATTAAGGACAGTCCCAGTTCAATTGTCTATTTACATTGCATTGTAGTACAATATGATGGTAATAATAATAATAATTCATCCTTATTTATATAGTCCCATTAAATTCTGTAGATATTTACAAATCAATAGTATGAAGACTAGTACTGCATAATGCTATTCTTACAAATAGTACAAAGATTGGTCCTGTAAGGTCCTACATGATGCTCGAACTGCAACTTGTACTAAGACTATTCAGCCTAATGCTGATCTCCAGAGTGCCTAAACACCTAAGAGCCCTGAAAAGGGCAATTGTTCATTTTTGATCATTTTGATAAGACGGATCAGAATTTTGCATACCAGGTGCACTCATCACTACCCCAAATGTAAAATAATACAGTTTCAGTAACAAGGGCAGACAGATTATGGCGGTTTTCATTATGTTATGGTAATATCCCATGAGACTTATAAGATTTTCTCTATTTTTCCTGAAAATACAATCTGCGTTTTTGGCTCCAGCATTCGGTATCCAATGATCCGGTGTCAGGAATCGCCGCTCATCCTTGTCCACACAACACTTGAAATGCATTAGAAATAGAGAATGGCTCAATGGACGTTCAGGTGTGCGGGTGGCGCCACTGAGCCGCGGATGGGAGACATTATACAGATCCACCTGACAACCCGGGACACTACGAGGGGGGCACTTACTTATTTTCCCATTCTGTGAGACTCCTATCATCCTCTCTGTGTTCTGGGGCCTGAAACGCATTAGTCAGGCTGTAAATGGAATCAGATATCATGGAACATCACAGATCGCGGCGACACGGACTGATACATTGTAGCAAAAGGGAAATGGCAAATAATTATCCAGAAGAAAAACATGTTTTCCCATGAAATTCACTTGGATGACAGATAATAACCAGAGTGCATGGATGACTCGAGACTGATGTGACAACCAATAGGGATTAGAAAAATGGACTTAAAGGAAACCTGTCAGCAGGTTTGACCATGAAGAGTGAGGACATGGCCAATAGTGGATCTTGACATAAAAAAATGAGATATTAGGGGTCCGACATGCGTCTCCCAACCCGAACAGCTGCTTACAGGAGCCTCCATCATCAGAACTAACACAGGAGCCTCCATCATCAGAACTAACACAGGAGCCTCCATCACCAGAACTAACACAGGAGCTTCCATCACCAGAACTAGCACAGGAGCCCCCATCATCAGAACTAACACAGGAGCCTCCATCATCAGAACTAACACAGGAGCCTCCATCACCAGAACTAACACAGGAGCTTCCATAATCAGAACTAACATAGGAGCCTCCATCACCAGAACTAGCACAGGAGCCCCCATCATCAGAACTAACACAGGAGCCTCCATCATCAGAACTAACACAGGAGCCTCCATCATCAGAACTAACACAGAAGCCTCCATCATCAGAACTACCACATGAGCCTCCATCATCAGAACTAACACAGGAGCCTCCATCACCAGAACTAACACAGGAGCTTCCATCATCAGAACTAACACAGGAGCCTCCATCACCAGAACTAGCACAGGAGCCTCCATCACCAGAACTAACACAGGAGCCTCCATCATCAGAACTAGCACAGGAGCTTCGATCACCAGAACTAACACAGAAGCCTCCATCACCAGAACTAACACAGGAGCCTCCATCACCAGAACTAGCACAGGAGCCTCCATCATCAGAACTAAAACAGGAGCCTCCATCACCAGAACTAACACAGGAGCCTCCATCACCAGAGCTAACACAGGAGCCTCCATCAGCAGAACTAACACAGGAGCCTCCATCAGCAGAACGAATCACAGGAGCTTCTATCATCAGAACTAACACAGGAGCCTCCATCATCAGAACTAACACAGAAGCCTCCATCATCAGAACTAACACAGGAGCCTCCATCATCAGAAATAACACAGGAACCTCCATCATCAGAACTAGCACAGGAGCCTCCATCACCAGAACTAACACAGGAGCCTCCATCATCAGAACTAACACAGGAGCCTCCATCACTAGAACTAACACAGGAGCTTCCATCACCAGAACTAGCACAGGAGCTTCCATCACCAGAACTAACACAGGAGCCTCATTCATCAGAAATAACACAGGAACCTCCATCATCAGAACTAGCACAGGAGCCTCCATCACCAGAACTAACACAGGAACCTCCATCATCAGAACTAACACAGGAGCCTCCATCATCAGAACTAACACAGGAGCCTCCATCACCAGAACTAACACAGGAGCCTCCATCACCAGAACTAACACAGGAGCTTCCATCACCAGAACTAACACAGGAGCCTCCATCATCAGAACTAACACAGGAGCCTCCATCATCAGAACTAACACAGGAGCCTCCATCACCAGAACTAACACAGGAGCCTCCATCACCAGAGCTAACACAGGAGCCTCCATCACCAGAACTAACACAGGAGCCTCCATCACCAGAACTAACACAGGAGCCTCCATCACCAGAACTAACACAGGAGCTTCCATCATCAGAACTAACACAGGAGCCTCCATCATCAGAACTAACACAGGAGCCTCCATCATCAGAACTAACACAGGAGCCTCCATCACTAGAACTAACACAGGAGCCTCCATCACCAGAACTAACACAGGAGCCTCCATCACCAGAGCTAACACAGGAGCCTCCATCATCAGAACTAACACAGGAGCTTCCATCACCAGAACTAACACAGGAGCTTCCATCACCAGAACTAACACAGGAGCCTCCATTACCAGAACTAACACAGAAGCCACTATCAACAGAACTAACACAGGAGCCTCCATCACCAGAAGTAACACAGGAGCCTCCATCACCAGAACTAACACAGGAGCCTTCATCATCAGAACTAACACAGGAGCCTTCATCATCAGAACTAACACAGGAGCTTCCATCACCAGAACTAACACAGAAGCCTCCATCTCCAGAACTAATACAGAAGCCACTATCAACAGAACTAACACAGGAGCCTCCATCACCAGAAGTAACACAGGAGCCTCCATCATCAGAACTAACACAGGAGCCTTTATCCCCAGAACTAACACAGGAGCCTCCATCACCAGAACTAACACAGGAGCCTCCATCACCACAGCTAACACAGGAGCCTCCATCATCAGTACTAATAAAGGAGCTTCCATCACCAGAATTAACACAGGAGCCTCCATCACCAGAACTAACACAGGAGCCTTTATCCCCAGAACTAACACAGGAGCCTCCATCACCAGAACTAACACAGGAGCCTCCATCACCACAGCTAACACAGGAGCCTCCATCATCAGTACTAATAAAGGAGCTTCCATCACCAGAATTAACACAGGAGCCTCCATCACCAGAACTAACACAGGAGCCTCCATCATCAGAAATAACACAGGAACCTCCATCATCAGAACTAACACAGGAGCCTCCATCATCAGAACTAACACAGGAGCCTCCATCACCAGAACTAACACAGGAGCCCTTTATGAACAGAACTAACACAGGAGCCTCCATCATCAGAACTAACACAGGAGCCTCCATCACCAGTACTAACACAGGAGCCTCAATCACCAGTACTAACACAGGAGCTTCCATCACCAGAACTAACACAGGAGCCTCCATCACCAGAACTAACACAGGAGCCTCCATCACCAGAACTAACACAGGAGCCTCCATCATCAGAACTAACACAGGAGCCTCCATCAGCAGAATTAACACAGGAGCTTCCATCACCAGAACTAATCACAGGACCCTCCATCACCAGTACTAACACAGGAGCCTCCATCACCATAACTAACACAGGAGCTTCCATCACCAGAACTAACACAGGAGCCTCCATCACCAGAACTAACACAGGAGCCTCCATCACCAGAACTAACACAGGAGCCTCCATCACCAGAACTAACACAGGAGCCTCCATCATCAGAACTAGCACAGGAACCTCCATCATCAGAACTAAAACAAGAGCCTCCATCAGCAGAACTAATACAGGAGCCTCCATCATCAGAACTAACACAGGAGCCCCCCAAAATCCTTCAGCACTATGGAAACTTTTATAATCTGTATGTAGAGATTTCCCACTAGTGGTGGTATATAATCTGTATGCAGTGATCTCCCCCTAGTGGTGGTGTATAATCTGTATGTAGTGAGCTTCTCCTAGTGGTGGTGTATAATGTGTATGTAGTGATCTCCTTCTAGTGGTGGTGTATAATCTGTATGTAGTGATCTCCTCCTAGTGGTGATGTATAATCTGTATGTAGTGATCTCCTCCTAGTGGTGGTGTATAATCTGTATGTAGTGAGCTCCCCCTAGTGGTGGTGTATAATGTGTATGTAGTGATCTCCTCCTAGTGGTAGTGTATAATCTGTATGTAGTGATCTCCTCCTAGTGGTGGTGTATAATGTGTATGTAGTGATCTCCTCCTAGTGGTAGTGTATAATGTGTATGTAGTGATCTCCTCCTAGTGGTGGTGTATAATCTTTATGTAGTGATCTCCTCCTAGTGGTGGTGTATAATCTGTATGTAGTGATCTCCCCCTAGTGGTCATGTATAATCTGTATGTAGTGATCTCCTCCTAGTGGTGGTGTATAATCTGTATGTAGTGATCTCCTCCTAGTGGTAGTGTATAATCTGTATGTAGTGAGCTCCCCCTAGTGGTGGTGTATAATCTGTATGTAGTGATCTCCCCCTAGTGGTGGTGTATAATCTGTATTTAGTGATCTCCTCCTAGTGGTGGTGTATAATCTGTATGTAGTGATCTCCTCCTAGTGGTGGTGTATAATCTGTATGTAGTGATCTCCTCCTAGTGGTGGTGTATAATCTGTATGTAGTGATCTCCTCCTAGTGGTGGTGTATAATCTGTATGTAGTTATCTCCTCCTAGTGATAGTGTATAATCTGTATGTAGTGAGCTCCTCCTAGTGGTGGTGTATAATGTGTATGTAGTGATCTCCCCCTAGTGGTGGTGTATAATGTGTATGTAGTGATCTCCCCCTAGTGGTGGTGTATAATCTGTATGCAGTGATCTCCCCCTAGTGGTGGTGTATAATCTGTATGTAGTGAGCTTCTCCTAGTGGTGGTGTATAATGTGTATGTAGTGATCTCCTTCTAGTGGTGGTGTATAATCTGTATGTAGTGATCTCCTCCTAGTGGTGATGTATAATCTGTATGTAGTGATCTCCTCCTAGTGGTGGTGTATAATCTGTATGTAGTGAGCTCCCCCTAGTGGTGGTGTATAATGTGTATGTAGTGATCTCCTCCTAGTGGTAGTGTATAATCTGTATGTAGTGATCTCCTCCTAGTGGTGGTGTATAATGTGTATGTAGTGATCTCCCCCTAGTGGTGGTGTATAATGTGTATGTAGTGATCTCCCCCTAGTGGTGGTGTATAATCTTTATGTAGTGATCTCCTCCTAGTGGTGGTGTATAATCTTTATGTAGTGATCTCCTCCTAGTGGTGGTGTATAATCTGTATGTAGTGATCTCCCCCTAGTGGTCATGTATAATCTGTATGTAGTGATCTCCTCCTAGTGGTGGTGTATAATCTGTATGTAGTGATCTCCTCCTAGTGGTAGTGTATAATCTGTATGTAGTGAGCTCCCCCTAGTGGTGGTGTATAATCTGTATGTAGTGATCTCCCCCTAGTGGTGGTGTATAATCTGTATTTAGTGATCTCCTCCTAGTGGTGGTGTATAATCTGTATGTAGTGATCTCCTCCTAGTGGTGGTGTATAATCTGTATGTAGTGATCTCCTCCTAGTGGTGGTGTATAATCTGTATGTAGTGATCTCCTCCTAGTGGTGGTGTATAATCTGTATGTAGTGATCTCCTCCTAGTGGTGGTGTATAATCTGTATGTAGTTATCTCCTCCTAGTGATAGTGTATAATCTGTATGTAGTGAGCTCCTCCTAGTGGTGGTGTATAATGTGTATGTAGTGATCTCCCCCTAGTGGTGGTGTATAATGTGTATGTAGTGATCTCCCCCTAGTGGTGGTGTATAATGTGTATGTAGTGATCTCCCCCTAGTGGTGGTGTATAATGTGTATGTAGTGATCTCCTAGTGGTGGTGTATAATCTGTATGTAGTGATCTCCCCCTAGTGGTGGTGTATAATCTGTATGTAGTGAGCACCCCCTAGTGGTGGTGTATAATCTGTATGTAGTGAGCTCCCCCTAGTGGTGGTGTATAATCTGTATGTAGTGATCTCCCCCTAGTGGTGGTGTATAATCTGTATGTAGTGATCTCCTCCCAGTGGTGGTGTATAATCTGTATGTAGTGAGCTCCCCCTAGTGGTGATGTATAATCTGTATGTAGTGATCTCCTCCTAGTGGTGGTGTATAATCTGTATGTAGTGATCTTCCCCTAGTGGTGGTGTATAATGTGTATGTAGTGATCTCCTCCTAGTGGTGGTGTATAATCTGTATGTAGTGATCTCCCCCTAGTGGTGGTGTATAGTCTGTATGTAGTGATCTCCCCCTAGTGGTGGTGTATAATCTGTATGTAGTGATCTCCCCCTAGTGGTGGTGTATAATCTGTATGTAGTGATCTCCCCCTAGTGGTGATGTATAATCTGTATGCAGTGATATTCCCTTAGTGGTGGTGTATAATCTGTATGTAGTGAGCTCCCTCTAGTGGTGGTGTATAGTTTGTATGTAGTGATTTCCCACTAGTGGTGGTATATAATCTGTATGCAGTGATCTCTTCCTAGTGGTGGTGTATAATCTGTATGTAGTGAGCTCCTCCTAGTGGTGATGTATAATCTGTATGTAGTGATCTCCCCCTAGTGGTGGTGTATAATGTGTATGTAGTGATCTCCCCCTAGTGGTGGTGTATAATGTGTATGTAGTGACCTCCCCCTAGTGGTGGTGTATAATCTGTATGTAGTGATCTCCCCCTAGTGGTGGTGTATAATCTGTATGTAGTGATCTCCCCCTAGTGGTGGTGTATAATCTGTATGTAGTGATCTCCCCCTAGTGGTGGTGTATAATCTGTATGTAGTGATCTCCCTCTAGTGGTGGTGTATAATCTGTATGTAGTGAGCTCCTCCCAGTGGTGGTGTATAATCTGTATGTAGTGAGCTCCCCCTAGTGGTGGTGTATAATCTGTATGTAGTGATCTCCTCCTAGTGGTGATGTATAATCTGTATGTAGTGATCTCCTTCTAGTGGTGGTGTATAATCTGTATGTAATGATCTCTCCCTAGTGGTGGTGTACAATCTGTATGTAGTGATATCCTTCTAGTGGGTGGTTTATAATCTGTATGTAGTGATCTCCTCCTAGTGGTGGTGTATAATCTGTATGTAGTGAGCTCCCCCTAGTGGTGGTGTATAATGTGTATGTAGTGAGCTCCCCCTAGTGGTGGTGTATAATCTGTATGTAGTGATCTCCCCCTAGTGGTGGTGTATAATCTGTATGTAGTGATCTGCCCCTAGTGGTGGTGTATAATCTGTATATAGTGATCTCTCCCTAGTGGTGGTGTATAATCTGTATGTAGTGAACTCCCTCTAGTGGTGGTGTATAATCTGTATGTAGTGATCTCCCCCTAGTGGTGGTGTATAATCTGTATGTAGTGAGCTCCCACTAGTGGTGGTGTATAATCTGTATGTAGTGAGCTCCCCCTAGTGGTGGTGTATAATCTGTATGTAGTGATCCCCTCCTAGTGGTGGTGTATAATCTGTATGTAGTGAGCTCCCCCTAGTGGTGGTGTATAATCTGTATGTAGTGATCTCCTCCTAGTGGTGATGTATAATCTGTATGTAGTGATCTCCTTCTAGTGGTGGTGTATAATCTGTATGTAGTGATCTCTCCCTAGTGGTGGTGTACAATCTGTATGTAGTGATATCCTTCTAGTGGGTGGTTTATAATCTGTATGTAGTGATCTCCTCCTAGTGGTGGTGTATAATCTGTATGTAGTGAGCTCCCCCTAGTGGTGGTGTATAATGTGTATGTAGTGAGCTCCCCCTAGTGGTGGTGTATAATCTGTATGTAGTGATCTCCCCCTAGTGGTGGTGTATAATCTGTATGTAGTGATCTGCCCCTAGTGGTGGTGTATAATCTGTATATAGTGATCTCTCCCTAGTGGTGGTGTATAATCTGTATATAGTGATCTCTCCCTAGTGGTGGTGTATAATCTGTATGTAGTGAGCTCCCCCTAGTGGTGGTGTATAATCTGTATGTAGTGATCTCCCCCTAGTGGTGGTGTATAATCTGTATGTAGTGAGCTCCCACTAGTGGTGGTGTATAATCTGTATGTAGTGATCTCCCCCTAGTGGTGGTGTATAATCTGTATGTAGTGATCTCCTCCTAGTGGTGGTGTATAATCTGTATGTAGTGATCTCCCCCTAGTGGTGGTGTATAATCTGTATGTAATGATCTCCCCCTAGTGGTGGTGTATAATGTGTATGTAGTGATCTCCTCCTAGTGGTGGTGTATAATCTGTATGTAGTGAGCTCCTCCTAGTGGTGGTGTATAATCTGTATGTAGTGATCTCCCCCTAGTAGTGGTGTATAATCTGTATGTAGTGATCTCCCCCTAGTAGTGGTGTATAATCTGTATGTAGTGATCTCCCCCTAGTGTTGGTGTATAATCTGTATATAGTAAATTCCTCTAGTGGTGGTGTATAATCTGTATGTAGTGATCTCCCCCTAGTGGTGGTGTATAATCTGTATGTAGTGAGCTCCCCCTAGTGGTGGTGTATAATCTGTATGTAGTGATCTCCCCCTAGTGGTGGTGTATAATCTGTATGTAGTGATCTCCCCCTAGTGGTTCTGTATAATCTGTATGTAGTGAGCTCCTCCTAGTGTTGGTGTATAATCTGTATGTAGTGAGCTCCCCCTAGTGTTGGTGTATAATCTGTATATAGTAAGTTTCTCTATTGGTGGTGTATAATCTGTATGTAGTGATCTCCCCCTAGTGGTGATGTATAATCTGTATGTAGTGATCTCCTCCTAGTGGTGGTGTATAATCTGTATGTAGTGAGCTCCCCCTAGTGGTGGTGTATAATGTGTATGTAGTGATCTCCCCCTAGTGTTGGTGTATAATCTGTATATAGTAAGTTTCTCTAGTGGTGGTGTATAATCTGTATGTAGTGATCTCCCCCTAGTGGTGGTGTATAATCTGTATGTAGTGATCTCCTCCTAGTGGTGGTGTATAATCTGTATGTAGTGATCTCCTCCTAGTGGTGGTGTATAATCTATATATAGTGATCTCCCCCTAGTGGTGGTGTATAATCTGTATGTAGTGATCTCCCCCTTGAGGTGGTGTATAATCTGTATGTAGTGATCTCCCCCTAGTGGTGGTGTATAATCTGTATGTAGTGATCTCCCCCTAGTGGTGGTGTATAATCTGTATGTAGTGAGCTCCCCCTAGTGGTGGTGTATAATCTGTATGTAGTGAGCTCCCCCTAGTGGTGGTGTATAATCTGTATGTAGTGAGCTCCCCCTAGTGGTGGTGTATAATCTGTATGTAGTGAGCTCCTCCTAGTGGTGGTGTATAATGTGTATGTAGTGATCTCCCCCTAGTGGTGATGTATAATGTGTATGTAGTGATCTCCCCCTAGTGGTGGTGTATAATGTGTATGTAGTGATCTCCCCCTAGTGGTGGTGTATAATCTGTATGTAGTGATCTCCCCCTAGTGGTGATGTACAATCTGTATGTAGTGATCTCCCCCTAGTGGTGGTGTATAATCTGTATATAGTGATCTCCCCCTAGTGGTGGTGTATAATCTGTATGTAGTGATCTCCCCCTAGTGGTGGTGTATAATCTGTATGTAGTGAGCTCCCCCTAGTGGAGGTGTATAATCTGTAAGTGGTGATCTCCCCCTTTTGGTCATGTATATATAATCTGTATATAGGGAGCTCCCCAGGTATTAGACCATGTGGTCCCTGTGGTCAGACCTCCAGTTATTTGACTTTTTCGGAAAAAATGTTATAAACAGTAAAGCTGAGAAAGTTCCATTTCTTCTCCATTCGGTGACAGCGGATGTGAACTTTTCCTCCTTCCATCAGGACATTGGGGCGGACATCCCATCATTACCTGCTGCAGATGCCCCTTTCACTTATACAATTACTTTGTGGCCTTTAAGTTTCTTATTTTATCTCTTACAAGCAAAAAAAAAAACCCAAAGTCCCCGGAGCCGATAACTCCAGCATTCAGGGGAGCGCAAAGATGATATGAAGAACTGACTCTACACCCAGGAATAGTCCCACAATCCTCATCTGCTCCCATCTCACATCCTGGTCATCCTGTATCTATGTGTGCATGTATCTATGTGTGCATGTATCTATGTGTGCATGTATCTATGTGTGCATGTATCTATGTGTGTATGTATCTATGTGTGTATGTATGTATTTGTGTATGTATCTATGTGTGTATGTATGTGTGTATGTATCTATGTGTGCATGTATCTATGTGTGCATGTATCTATGTGTGCATGTATCTATGTGTGTATGTATCTATGTGTGTATGTATGTATTTGTGTATGTATCTATGTGTGTATGTATGTGTGTATGTATCTATGTGTGTATGTATGTGTGTATGTATCTATGTGTGTATGTATGTGTGTATGTATCTATGTGTGTATGTATCTATGTGTGTATGTATCTATGTGTGTATGTATGTATGTGTGTATGTATCTATGTGTTTATGTATGTATTTGTGTATGTATCTATGTGTGTATGTATGTGTGTATGTATCTATGTGTGTATGTATGTTTGTTTGTATTTGTTTATGTGTGTATGTATATATTTGTGTATGCATGTATGTGTGTGTGAATGTATGTATGTGTGTATGTATGTGCGTGTGGGTGTGTGTATATATGTAAGTATCTATGTCTTTATGTGTGTATGTGTGTGTATGTATCTATGTATGTGTGTATGTATATATTTGTATATGTATGTGTGTGTGAATGTGTGTATGTATGTATGCATGTGTGTATGTATGTGTGTATGTATGTATGTGTGTATGTATGTATGTGTGTATGTACGTATGTATGTATGTGTGTATGTATGTATGTGTGTATGTATGTATGTGTGTATGTATGTATGTGTGTGTGTGTGTGTGTGTACGTATGTGTGTGTGTATGTATGTGTCTATGTATGTATGTGTGTATGTATGTATGTGTGTAAGTAAGTATGCATGTGTGTATGTATGGTGTTTCTGTACAGTATGTGGCGGTATTATTTATCCTACATGTGGTGCTATGTGTGACAGTAGGAGGTTCTGTACCTCTGGGTTGGTGTTTCTGTAGATTATGTGGCGGTATTATTTATCCTGCATGTGGTGCTATGTGTGACAGTAGGAGGTTCTGTACCTCTGGGTTGGTGTTTCTGTAGATTATGTGGCGGTATTATTTATCCTGCATGTGGTGCTATGTGTGACAGTGGGAGGTTCTGTACCTCTGGGTTGGTGTTTCTGTAGATTATGTGGCGGTATTATTTATCGGCCATGTGGTGCTATGTGTGACAGTGGGAGGTTCTGCACCTCTGGGTTGGTACAGTATGTGGCGGTATTATTTATTGTGTGCTATGAACAGAAGTGGTTTCTGACATTTGGAAGATAATGTTACTGATTGTTGCCCTCAATAGCAGGACATGGGGGGAGGGGAGAAGCGCGGGGGGGGGCGCAGGACACAAGATACTTACAGGACCCGACCGCTCGATATCACGACTCCGCGCCAGTG
This sequence comes from Engystomops pustulosus, assembly GCF_040894005.1. Lineage (NCBI taxonomy): Eukaryota > Metazoa > Chordata > Amphibia > Anura > Leptodactylidae > Engystomops > Engystomops pustulosus. The sequence continues at coordinate 257,365,774 of NC_092412.1, read as the reverse complement.
AATCTCCAACAATTTATACAATTTGTATCACTCGCCACGAAATGTGATTCAAGAGCTCGGAATAATATTTGTGCAGCTGATCAATAGAAATTCAATGTCGGCCCCCGGGAGCCCGAGGTATTGACGTAGCGAGTCTGTTACTGCGGCCTCTTCAATAGCGCGGAGACTGCACTCAGGGGGTAATGAAGCGTCCGCCGCCCCTCCCCCGCTCCAAGCGCTTTATACACATTTATTTCTGGCTGGAGAGGAGAACAATATTAGGATTTTCAGTACATTGCAGCTCTGGGCCGATGCACGGAGGTCATGTGACCCTCCATCATAGGGGCCGGGCAGCAACGGGTTAATAGTAACCCGTTAAGATGAACACATTCGATACAAGTTGAGAAAATGTTTCATTTTTGTGAATTTATGCAACATTGTAGCGGCTGAGGGTGAAGGGAGGAGATTCTGTAGCAGAGATTTCACCAGGATCTTGGCCCAGGGCGGCACCAGTCATGTGACCAGTCTCTCTAAGGGGCAAATCCCTTTGCCCCCTTCATCCCCACAAGGTGCACCACATGCGGTCACCTTACTGCACATATGGTGCACAAATTCAGCACAAATCAGCTTCTGGATGGTTACTATGTGCTTTGAGCACAGTATGGCAGTATTATTTTAGTGCTCTATAGCGGTATTATTTTAGCACTGTATGGTGGTATTATTTTAGTGCTCTATAGCGGTATTATTTTAGTGCTCTATAGCGGTATTATTTTAGCACTGTATGGTGGTATTGTATAGAGTGCTCTATAGCGGTATTATTTTAGCACTGTTTGGTGGTATTATATAGAGTGCTCTATAGCAGTATTATTTTAGCACTATATGGTGGTATTATATAGAGTGCTCTATAGCAGTATTATTTTAGCACTGTATGATGGTATTATTTTAGTGCTCTATAGCGGTATTATTTTAGCACTATATGGTGGTATTATATAGAGTGCTCTATAGCGGTATTATTTTAGCACTGTATGGCAGTATTATTTGAGTGCTCTTTAGCTGTATTATTTTTGCACTGCATGGTGGTATTATATAGAGTGCTCTATAGCAGTATTATTTTAGCACTGTATGATGGTATTATTTTAGTGCTCTATAGCGGTATTATTTTAGTACTGTATGGTGGTATTACATGAGCAATGCACGAAAGTATTATTTTTATTTGGACACACTATGGGGGTATTTATAAGAGCACCACACTCTATAGGCTTTGAATAATGGTTTCATACGGCCACTGTGTGGGAGTATTCATTTAGCATGGTTTGTTGAGCCGCTATAGGGCGGTAATATTGGAGCAGTATGGCGGTATTCTGTGCTGGTCTTGTCTGAGCACAGTTTGATGCTATTATATGAGGCTTTTTAGGAACACTGTGAGCTAATGTTATTTCAGCTCTTTATGGTGGTATTGAAGCAGGTGATAGTACATGTAGTATTATTATAGCACTGTATGGTGGTATTACTTGATCACTATATGGCAGAATAATGTGAGCACTGTATGGTGGTATTACTTGATCACTATATGGCGGAATAATGTGAGCACTGTATGGTGGTATTATTCGACCACTATATTGTGGAATATGATGAGCATTGTATGGTGGTATTAATTGAGCACTATATGGCAGAATAATATGAGCACTGTATGGTGGTATTACTTGATCACTATATGGCGGAATAATATGAGCACTGTATGGTGGTATTACTTGATCACTATATGGCGGAATAATATGAGCACTGTATGGTGGTATTACTTGATCACTATATGGCGGAATAATATGAGCACTGTATGGTGGAATTACTTGATCACTATATGGCAGAATAATATGAGCACTGTATGGTGGTATTACTTGATCACTATATGGCGGAATAATATGAGCACTGTATGGTGGTATTACTTGATCACTATATGGCGGAATAATATGAGCACTGTATGGTGGTATTACTTGATCACTATATGGCGGAATAATATGAGCACTGTATGGTGGAATTACTTGATCACTATATGGCGGAATAATATGAGCACTGTATGGTGGAATTACTTGAGCACTATATGGCAGAATTATATGAGCACTGTATGGTGGTATTACTTGGGCACTATATGGCAGAATTATATGAGCTCTGTATGGTGGTATTACTTGAGCTCTGCAGAGTAACAGTATTTGAGTTCCTCCTGGTGAAGCACTTCAGTCTAGTATACAGTGTATGGTGATATTATTTGAGCACTGTATAGTGGTATTATTTCATTTTACTGTAAAAAGATATAATATGAGCACTGATGGTAGGATTTTTTGGGCACATTGTGCAGGCATTATTTGGCACTGTGGTGTTATTTGACCATTTTATGGTGGTTTTTTTAGAGCACAGTATGGTGATATCATTAAAGGGAACCTGTCATCAGAAATTGTCCTAATAAACTTTTACTAGTTTGTTGTCAAGAAGCTAAGCAGCTGCTAAATCATGTTTCTTTAATGGCACCCAGAAAATAAACTTTGGAGTGAGATGTACGTTTGTTGTATAAAGTCAAGGAGGCGGAGAGTTTAATACTGAAGTCAAGCTCTCCTGCCTCTGAACACCTCCTCCCACGTGGTTGACATCATGTGCCGGACTAGAGGATATCAGATCAATGATGTCATGGGACACTGGATCATCAATTACAGTGAAGGGGGCGTTCTGTGGAAAGGAGAGCTTGACTTCAGTGTCAAACTCTCCGCCTCCTTGACTTCATAAAACCAACTTACATCTCACTTCAAAGTTGATTTTCTGGATGATGCCACCACATCAGGCCATGACAGAAACATCATCTAGAAGCTGATCATCTGCTTGATAACATACTGCTTAATGACAGGTTCCCTTTAAGGACTTTCTTATAATTATTTGAAGCAAATTTACCAGGAAAATCCATCCTGATAACCAGGGACATTACTCATAGATCCAGGCACCGGGACTGGGGTATCTTTTATGTTATCCATGGCCTCCTTCCTTCTAAAATCAACTTTTATAATTATGCTAATGAGGCAGCAGGGCTTCAGGGTCTGTTGTCCATGTTGCAGCTTCACATGCTATTACACTGTCTCCCCCTCCGTTTGCCTGATATAATCTCACACAGTGGGTGGGGGAAGTGCTCCTTCACATTGTTAGCCCCAGAGCTCTTTTGACTCATTAGCATAATTATAAAAGTTGATATTAGAATGAAGGAGGCCATTAATAACAAATATAAGAAGATCCCACAGTCCCGGTGCCCGGATCTATGAGTAATGTCCCTGGTTATCCGGATTCTCATAGTAGATTCCCTTTAGGCCCTGTTTGGGAGTATTATGTGAGTACTGTATGGCAGATCTGTGCAGCACCGTATACAATGTTATATTCATATAACCTATGGCATCACATGTTAGCATTATGTACCTAATATTAAGGGAATGTTATATATTATATGGGTGTATGGGGGCTCAATCCACTTCAAAAGAGACCCCAAATCTGTAAATGTCAGGTGGTGGGTGGGCCCCTCCTGGCACTTTGTTATCGGATACATTGTATCCTTTTATGTGTTTGTTTGTGATTAACTAGAACATGGAATCGTTGTCGTCACTTAATGAGAATTACCTGCAATACAGAAGGATCCCACTAAATCCTGTGTCCCCCCGGAGCCCCTGGAGAGGAGGGGGGGTCCGTCGCTCGCTCATGGACTGACCTTTTAATTAAAGGGCCATGTTTGCTTTTAAATAGGCAATTTCATACTTGTAGATTTTTGATTTCCCCGCAGGCAGGAAAGTAGGACGAGGGGCCGTGTAATCCGGGGCAGGGAATTTCCGGGGGGTGGTGGTCGGGGGGACACAAGACAAGGGGGGGTGGTCTCCATATTCATGGAAGCTTCTGTGATGTGTTCTCCAGCAATAGATTACAATTCAATTAAGATTGGAGAATTTCATGCTGCGATGTATAAGCAGGTAATTAAGGTGCAGCCGCCCGGAGGAGTAAATAGCCGCAGCGATAACAATGGAATATCATCTCCCTCAGTTATTTATAAGGCAGAGATATTACCGGGGGTCCTGCGCACTCACATAATAATAATAATAATAAATATTTATATAGCGCCATATTCCGTAGCTTTACAGATCATAGGGGACACATATAATATTACATTACAGAGGAATAACAGTCATATGGAACAATAGGAGGGAGGGCCCTGATCACAAGAGCTTACAGTCTATGAGGATGAGGGGGTGACACAAGAGCTTACAGTCTATGAGGGTGAGGGGAGGACACAAGAGCTTACAGTCTATGAGTATGAGGGGAGGACACAAGAGCTTACAGACTATGAGGATGAGGGGAGGACACAAGAGCTTACAGACTATGAGGATGAGTGGGTGACACGAGAGCTTACCGTCTATGAGGATGAGGGGGTGACACAAGAGCTTACAGTCTATGAGGATGAGGGGGTGACACAAGAGCTTACAGTCTATGAGGATGAGGGGGTGACACAAGAGCTTACAGTCTATGAGGATGAGGAGGTGACACAAGAGCTTACAGTCTATGAGGATGAGGGGGTGACACAAGAGCTTACAGTCTATGAGGATGAGGGGAGGACACAAGAGCTTACAGACTATGAGGATGAGGAGGTGACACAAGAGCTTACAGTCTATGAGGATGAGGGGGTGACACAAGAGCTTACAGTCTATAAAGATGAGGGGGGACACAAGAACTTACAATCTATGAGGATGAGGGGGACACAAGAGCTTACAGTCTATGAGGATGAGGGGAGGACACAAGAGCTTACAGTCTATGAGGATGAGGGGGAGGACACAAGAGCTTACAGTCTATGAGGATGAGGGGTGACACAAGAGCTTACAGTCTATGAGGATGAGGGGGTGACACAAGAGCTTACAGTCTATGAGGATGAGGGGGTGACACAGGAGCTTACAGTCTATGAGGATGAGGGGGGACACAAGAGCTTACAGTCTATGAGGATGAGGGGGTGACACAAGAGCTTACAGTCTATGAGGATGAGGGGGACACAAGAGCTTACAGTCTATGAGGATGAGGGGGTGACACAAGAGCTTACAGTCTATGAGGATGAGGAGGACACAAGAGCTTACAGTCTATGAGGATGAGGGGGTGATACAAGAGCTTACAGTCTATGAGGATGAGGAGGGACACAAGAGCTTACAGTCTATGAGGATGAGGGGGTGACACAAGAGCTTACAGTCTATGAGGATGAGGGGGTGACACAAGAGCTTACAGTCTATGAGGATGAGGGGGTGACACAAGAGCTTACAGTCTATGAGGATGAGGGGTGACACAAGAGCTTACAGTCTATGAGGATGAGGGGCTGACACAAGAGCTTACAGTCTATGAGGATGAGGAGGTGACACAAGAGCTTACAGTCTATGAGGATGAGTGGGTGACACAAGAGCTTACAGTCTATGAGGATGAGGGGGTGACACAAGAGCTTACAGTCTATGAGGATGAGGGGTGACACAAGAGCTTACAGTCTATGAGGATGAGGGGGGAACACAAGAGCTTACAGTCTATGAGGATGAGGGGAGGACACAGCGGCTTACAGTCTATGAGGATGAGGTGGGACACAAGAGCTTACAGTCTATGAGGATGAGGGAGGACACAAGAGCTTACAGTATATGAGGATGAGGGGGTGACACAAGAGCTTACAGTCTATGAGGATGAGGGGGTGACACAAGAGCTTATAGTCTATGAGGATGAGAGGGTGACACAAGAGCTTACAGTCTATGAGGATGAGGGGGTGACACAAGAGCTTACAGTCTATGAGGATGAGGGGTGACACAACAGCTTACAGTCTATGAGGATGAGGGGGGAACACAAGAGCTTACAGTCTATGAGGATGAGGGGAGGACACAGGGGCTTACAGTCTATGAGGATGAGGTGGGACACAAGAGCTTACAGTCTATGAGGATGAGGGAGGACACAAGAGCTTACAGTATATGAGGATGAGGGGGTGACACAAGAGCTTACAGTCTATGAGGATGAGGGAGGACACAAGAGCTTACAGTATATGAGGATGAGGGGGTGACACAAGAGCTTACAGTCTATAAGGATGAGGGGGTGACACAAGAGCTTACAGTCTATGAGGATGAGGGGGTGACACAAGAGCTTACAGTCTATGAGGATGAGGGGGGGCACAAGATCTTACAGTCTCTGAGGATGAGGGGGTGACACAAGAGCTCACAGTCTATGAGGATGAGGGGGTGACACAAGAGCTTACAGTCTATGAGGATGAGGGGAGGACACAAGAGCTTACAGTCTCTGAGGATGAGGGGGTGACACAAGAGCTTACAGTCTATGAGGATGAGGGGGTGACACAAGAGCTCACAGTCTATGAGGATGAGGGGGGACACAAAGGGGGAAACCATTATAAAAGGTGTGGGGTTTTAAAGGGGTGCGGTGTATCGTTATTTATTATGGGAAAACAACTCGTAGGACAATTTTACTAATTTTACTTAAATGGGCTGTATACTAACGTCTGACCCCTTATATGAATCTGAGCTGTGTAAGGTGATCTCTTCTGACCCCTCAAACTTGGACCCTTGCCCTGCCCAGAGTTATGGACCTGTGGGGGTCCTGAGATGTTACATCTGGTTCAGCAGATTAGAATTAGTAACTTACTCCATCTCCTGAACCTCCTGCTCTCAGGACTGGATTTTATGTGCATTGCTCCTGTGATTGTCTCACATGATGTCGGTTTCATTTATGATCCGATTTTTTTCCCCCCGTTACACAGATGCAGCAGCGAAGAGATTGTCATCGGCCACAGCTTGTAATTTAGCCGGCAATGTGTCACCACTATATTACCTACAGATGTAGCAGAGCTCAGTATGTCATTTACCACATTTATATGGAGTGCATTACTATACAGATGTAGCAGAGCTGGAATGTTTCATGTGTTATTAACTTTACATGGGACAGGAAGACAACTGGACTCCATCATAGATATAGAAAAGCAGAAACCGCTACAATGGACTAAAGGTGAACCCTCCCCACTATATTACTAGCAGCATGTAGCAGAGCTGTGTATGTCACATGGCAGAACTCAATATATTTATAAAGTTATGTCTCTGAATATTCGCTTTGAATCTCTCAATTCTAAATCAGACTATATTGGATGCAGCTGCCCGGAAACAGATTGGAGCAAATCAACATCTATTCAATGACTTTTCAGTCCTATTCATGACGTGGTCCCTAAATATCAGGATCGCTGGTCCCTTCATTGCGTTATCTAAAGCCAAAAGGTAACAATAGTCTTCATAACATGCAGCCCCAGAGGGTTAAATAACACAATCAGCTCTGCTACATGTCGGAGGCGCAGAGTCTGTCCCCAGCCCCGGGCACTTAGCAGCCACTTCCATCTAATTGGAATAAGAGAATCTGATTGCCCGGACCTCTCCATAGCCGGAGCCTCACATCCAAATCTAAATGGCACCTTATTCCATTAAATACCTCAGCGAAAACAATAATGTGATATGAAATTAAGGGAGAAGATACTTAGAAGACGATTCCAGACTGTAAATTTGATTGGAGACTCAGCAAGGACGACAGAGGAGCCTCATGGAATAACATTCATATCATAGACAACACAGGGAACAGAAAATGGGGATTAAATATATCAGGATAAAGACGGAAGAGGGAAGAAGCTTCTGTCCTCAGTAAAATTTTATATCCAGTATTATACCCACGACCGGATCATAGGGGGGGGCTCCTGGGGCGCGTGCCCCGGGGCCCCCACCACTTCACCTTTTAAAAGGGCCCCCACCAAATTGGGGCGATTCGGGCGGTCGCATGACTGCCCGAATCGCCAACAATGTATTTGGCGCTGGGCTCCTCGGGCCGCAGGCCGAATCCTGCCGATGTGTTTTAGTCTATGGCAGAGCGAGGGAACAATAAGTTCCCTGCTCTGCCATAGACCATCGAATGTAAATAAAGATGGCGGCGCGCGTGACGTCACCGTGACGCGACTCACGGGGCGGCCTGTAGCAGGGTGCCGCCATCTTTGTTTACATCCACCCGACATCGCGAGGGAGGATGAGGACGGCGCGCATCGTGGGAACGATGGAAGGTGAGAACAATTTCAGTATTTTATCTAGGTCTGTATATAGTTATTATTGGGGGATTGTATATATTTATTATGGGGGGGGGTATATAGCAATAATAGCAAAAACAGTGAGGGAAGAGTTAGCAGCTCTGTCCTGGTCAAGCGAGAGAGAATCATCTCTGTGATGACCAATATTATATTGAATGGGTAATTCTGAAACTCTGCCTTCTTGAGGCGGCCACTAGGGGGAGCTGGCTGCATATAAGTTTATTAACAGAGGTTCACTGTATAAAACTGTAAAAAAAGAATACGTCCTATTAACCCTTTGAGTGACCCTTTATTATCTACTATGATTCATATATGAAAGTGTTAATATAGCAGCCACAATTTAGGGAGACAATGCGCCCCGGCAGGTTTTTGGCTCCCTCTCCATCATCACATGCACAGTTCTGGGCAGGTTTGCCAAGAAGCTCCGTCTGTTAATTACAGAGATGCCCTCCGGTTCCTTCCAGCCCTCGAAGGGTTATCAGCGTTTCGTAGCGATAACGTTCCCATTATTCAGCCACTTTCCTGTGTCTTCTGTGCTGGGGTTGTATTTGCTGCATGTGGCAGGGTAGATAGAGCCGTATAGACCCGCAGGGCGTATCTGTGTCTATCTCGGGAGGAGCTTGGCAGGATCGGCCCCATGGTGCCTCGGGGCCATTGTTACATTGTCTGTAAATGTTTGTTTTTTCTCTGTGAATGTAATTAATGATTAACTCTGCATGAAAACTTCATCAGCCGCACAATGGAGCCCGGTGTAGACCAAGGGAGGTCCAAACTGTGCACCCCCTAATTACCCCTGATACCTTCCCAGGACACAGAGGTGTAGAGATTTGTCCTTCTTTACCCTCCTCTCAGCTGAACCTGCTACATACTACAACATGATGAGCGGCTTTTCCAGACAACCTGATACTGCAACATTGTATCACACAGTGATGTCCTCTAATTGTCTCTGTGCCGCCACCTAGTGGTTGTGATGTGCACTGCAGCCTGTCACAGGTTGTGTTACCATGTTGCAGTATTGTGTGGAACTGATTTCATGAAAATTTGGAGATTTAAAAAAATTTCATCTAAGAAAAAGTGGACACATCAATGAAGCTCCTGGAAACTGGTGCAAAATCTGTAGTTTGGCTTCTCACCATTTATAATACCTGTGTATTGCCATAAGCACCAGGGACAGGGATCAGCTGTCTTATATTCCCGCACTGACCCTCTAAGGATCTGAGACCAGTCCAAGATGTTCTCACTAGAGAAACCTCTACAAATATCTTGCATCAATATATTTCCATTATTTCGAGCAATTGACCACTAGGAGCCTTGTGGCTATAATACTGTTCACCTATAATGTCATCAAAACTTGGTTTAATATTCCCAGATTGTACATGTCCACTTGAATGCATGTCCTCACACTTCTGTGCTCTTTTTTCAGTGCACTAATCTGTGTCACTGTCTCATGCTCTGAGTTGGTACTTTAATATTCAACTAGAAGCTTGATACAGCTTTTACTCAGAGCAGTTGCTAGTGGCTATTGAGAAGATCAGTGCACAGAGTTAACAGTAAAGCAGTGTAAGGACATATCCCCAGTGCAGTTGACAAAGCTACAAACCTGGAATATAAATCCATATTTCACCGTCCTGCTGCTACTAACAACATAAACAGATGTGCTTCCCCCCACCTATCATGCCCCATTTATTACTGGGGTCTTGCAGAGGTTTTGGCCCCTCACTGTGGCCCGGATGTGACTGCCTCCTCTTCCCCCTGATGCATCTCTTATAAGTATCAGGTACATCTAGTAGCTGTATAGTTGGGGGCCTCCAGTCTGCACTGGGAGAGAAGGAGTTAAATGATCATATATTTGTATTGTTCCCCTTTGTGAGGGGCGCAGCGTTTTGCATACAGAGAGGTGTACGACATGCACCGGAGACGCCATTGCAGGAATAAATGGCTTTTTAATGTCTGTGATTTTGTCGCTGTGCGAGGCGGCGCCATATTGTTTTCACAATTTTTTTATGAAAATAACACAAACAATTTCCTGAACAAAGAAGTGGATACAATAGTAACCAGTCTGAATGTATAACTGTTGTGCTGATACATTGTAACAAACCCAGGACGGGGGAGATCAGCGCTGGCCAAAATTCCTTATTAGTTTTGTTCTGAAGAACTTTTCATAAAAATGAGACCAACAAGAAGAGGAGACTGTCAGAAAGGAGGACCTGGACCTGCTGGCCATGATGAGGACCTGGACCTGCTGGCCATGATGAGGACCTGGACCTGCTGGCCATGATGAGGACCTGGACCTGCTGGCCATGATGAGGACCTGGACCTGCTGGGCATGATGAGGACCTGCACCTGCTGGCCATGATGAGGACCTGGACCTGCTGGCCATGATGAGGACCTGGACCTGCTGGCCATGGTGAGGACCTGGACATGCTGGCCATGATGAGGACCTGGACCTGCTGGGCATGATGAGGACCTGAACCTGCTGGGCATGATGAGGACCTGGACCTGCTGGCCATGATAAGGACCTGGACCTGCTGGCCATGATGAGGACCTGGACCTGCTGGCCATGATGAGGACCTGGACCTGCTGGCCATGATGAGGACCTGGACCTGCTGGCCATGATGAGGAACTGAACCTGCTGGGCATGATGAGGAACTGAACCTGCTGGGCATGATGAGGACCTGGACCTGCTGGCCATGATGAGGACCTGAACCTGCTGGGCATGATGAGGACCTGGACCTGCTGGCCATGATGAGGACCTGGACCTGCTGGCCATGATGAGGACCTGGACCTGCTGGCCATGATGAGGACCTGGACCTGCTGGCCATGATGAGGACCTGGACCTGCTGGCCATGATGAGGAACTGAACCTGCTGGGCATGATGAGGAACTGAACCTGCTGGGCATGATGAGGACCTGGACCTGCTGGCCATGATGAGGACCTGGACCTGCTGGCCATGATGAGGACCTGAACCTGCTGAGCATGATGAGGACCGTGACCTGGACCTGCTGCAATAGCAAGAACCTGGAGCTGCTGGGCATAGTGTGGACCTTGACCTGGAGCGCTGGGCTTGGCGAAGGACCTGGAGCTGCTGGGCATAGTGTGGACCGTGACCTGGACCTGCTACAATAGCAAGAACCTGGAGCTGCTGCGTATTGCGTGGACCTTGACCTGGAGCTGCTGGCCAAGGTGCTGACCTTGACCTGGACCTGGAGCGCTGGGCTTGGCGAAGGACCTGGAGGGGCTTCCCATAAAACTTTCCGTAATGGAATTGAAACTGAAAAAAGATTTTTCTGTACAGCAAATGTGTCCCAAATATGATTGTGTAATGCGTGACTTCTCCTCTGGAGGTGCCGCAGCTGAACTATCTGTCTCATATTGCAGATGCACTGGCGCCATTGATGACCCCTCAACCTCATTGCCCGCAATATATTCGGGGACGTCTCCAACTGACTGAAGATTACAACTGATGCTGTTGGAGACTGATGCTTTAACGCCTCAGGGATGGTAAATCCGGCGCCATCCCCTTCATGATGGCCACACTGTGCGTCTGGTTGTGTTGATGTCGCCATCATAGTGGTGGCGCCTCGTGTGTACTGTATACATATATATATATATATCACATCAGGGGCGCGGTGGATTCTCTCTGCTGCGATGCTGCGGCTGATAACCTGGAGAGCAGCGATAATGCGACCGGGGAAATTGCTTCTCTCGTGGCGAATACCAATCGGATCTTTACCTAACATTGACTTTCAAATGAAAAGCGACAACGTTCCTCTTTACCGTGGCCCCCGATCCAATTCTCTGCTCGGGTTTGGTCTTCGCCTCTTATTTTATTTTTATTTTGTGTTGTGGTGGGGGAGAGGGGGGACTCCGTGTCTGTGTCTCCAAGTGACACCGTGAATGATTGGCCACGTGGTGATGGCCTGATAAAGCAGATTGGACCCAGAACCGAGGGTGGAGCAGGATACAGCTCCTAAGGTATAGAAGCCGCAGACATAGAAGATCTGCAATAGATGCAGTTACTAATGAACAGCGGGAAATACACACAGTGATGTCACAGTACAGGGATAATACACACAGTGATGTCACAGTACAGGGATAATACACACAGTGATGTCACAGTACAGGGATAATACACACAGTGATGTCACAGTACAGGGATAATACACACAGTGATGTCACAGTACAGGGATAATACACACAGTGATGTCACAGTACAGGGATAATACACACAGTGATGTCACAATACACAGATAATACACACAGTGATGTCACAGTACAGGACAATACACACAGTGATGTCACAGTACAGGGATAATACACACAGTGATGTCACAGTACAGAGATAAAACACACAGGGATAATACACACAGTGATGTCACAGTACAGGATAATACACACAGTGATGTCACAGTACAGAGATAATACACACAGGGATAATACACACAGTGATGTCACAGTATAGAATAATAAACACAGTGAGGTCACAGTACAGGGATAATGCACACAGTGATGTCACAGTACAGGGATAATACACACAGTGATGTCACAGTACAGGGATAATACACACAGCGATGTCACAGTACAGAGATAATACACACAGTGATGTCACAGTACAGAGATAATACACACAGTGATGTCACAGTACAGGGGGATAATACACACAGTGATGTCACAGTACAGGGATAATACACACAGTGATGTCACAGTACAGAGATAATACACACAGTGATGACACAGTACAGGGATAATACACACAGTGATGTCACAGTACAGGGATAATACACACAGTGATGTCACAGTACAGAGATAATACACACAGTGATGTCACAGTACAGGGATAATACACACAGTGATGTCACAGTAAAGAGATAATACACACAGCGATGTCACAGTACAGGGATAACACATACAGTGATGTCACAGTACAGGGATAATACACACAGTGATGTCACAGTACAGAGATAATACACACAGTGATGTCACAGTACAGGGGCAATACACACAGTGATGTCAAAGTACAGGGGTAATACACACAGTGATGTCACAGTACAGAGATAATACACACAGTGATGTCACAGTACAGGGATAATACACACAGTGATGTCACAGTACAGAGATAATACATACAGTGATGTCACAGTACAGGGATTATACACACAGTGATGTCACAGTACAGCGATAATACACTCAGTGATGTCACAGTACAGGGATTATACAAACAGTGATGTCACAGTACAGGGATAATACACACAGCGATGTCACAGTACAGGGATAATACACACAGTGATGTCACAGTACAGAGATAATACACACAGTGATGTCACAGTACAGGGATAATACACACAGTGATGTCACAGTACATGGATAATAGACAAAGTGATGTCACAGTACATGGATAATACACACAGTGATGTCACAGTACAGGGATAATACTGTAATACTGCCCCCTATGTACAGGAATATAACTACTATAATACTGCCCCCTATGTACAAGAATATAACTACTATAATACTGCCCCCTATGTACAGGAATATAACTACTATAATACTGCCCCCTATGTACAAGAATATAACTACTATAATACTGCCCCCTATGTACAGGAATATAACTACTATAATACTGCCCCCTATGTGCAAGAATATAACTACTATAATACTGCCCCCTATGTACAAGAATATAACTACTATAAAACTGCCCCCTATGTACAAGAATATAACTACTATAATACTGCCCTCTATGTACAAGAATATAACTACTATAATACTGTCCCCTATGTACAGGAATATAACTACTATAATACTGCCCCCTATGTACAAGAATATAACTAATATAATACTGCCCCTATGTACAGGAATATAACTACTATAATACTGCCCCCTATTTACAGGAATATAAATGCTATAATACTATCCCCTATGTACAAGAATATAACTACTATAATACTGCCCCCTATGTACAAGAATATAACTACTATAATACTGCCCCCTATGTACAAGAATATAACTACTATAATACTGCCTCCTATGTACACGAATATAACTACTATAATACTGCCCCCTATGTACAAGAATATAACTACTATAATACTGCCCTCTATGTACAAGAATATAACTACTATAATACTGCCCCCTATGTACATGATTATAATTACTATAATACTATCCCCTATGTACAAGAATATAACTACTATAATACTGCCCCCTATGTACAAGAATATAACTACTATAATACTGCCCCCTATGTACAAGAATATAACTACTATAATACTGCCCCCTATGTACACGAATATAACTAATATAATACTGTCCCCTATGTACAGGAATATAAATGCTATAATACTATCCCCTATGTACAAGAATATAACTACTATAATACTGCTCCCTATGTACAATAATATAACTACTATATTACTGCCCCTATGTACAAGAATATAACTACTATAATACTGCCCCCTATGTACAGGAATATAACTACTATAATACTGCCCTCTATGTACAAGTATATAACTACTATAATACTGCCCCCTATGTACAAGAATATTACTACTATAATACCGCCCCCTATGTACAAGAATATAACTACTATAATACTGCCCCCTATGTACAGGAATATAACTACTATAATACTGCCCCCTATGTACAGGAATATAACTACTATAATACTGCCCCCTATATACAAGAATATAACTACTATAATACTGCCCCTATGTACAGGAATATAACTACTATAATACTGCTCCCTATGTACAAGAATATAACTACTATAATACTGCCCCCTTTGTACAAGAATATAACTACTATAATACTGCCCCCTATGTACAGGAATATAACTACTATAATACTGCCCCCTATGTATAGGAATATAACTACTATAATACTGCCCCTATGTACAAGAATATTACTACTATAATACTGCCCCCTATGTACAGGAATATAACTACTATAATACTGCCCCCTATGTACAGGAATATAACTACTATAATACTGCCTCCTATGTACAAGAATATAACTACTATAATACTGCCCCCTATGTACAAGAATATAACTACTATAATACTGCCTCCTATGTACAAGAATATAACTACTATAATACTGCCCCCTATGTACAAGAATATAACTACTATAATACTGCCCCCTATGTACAGGAATATAACTACTATAATACTGCCCTCTATGTACAGGAATATAACGACTATAATACTGCCCTTCTGAGCATTGTAGTTAAGGTAACATCTCCCTCTGTTGTGATACATTGGGGCACATTTACTTACCCGGCCCATTCGCGATCCAGCGGCGCGTTCTCTGCACAGGATTCGGGTCCGGCTGGGATTTAAGATGGTAATTCCTCCGCCGTCCACCAGGTGGCGCTGCAGCGCCGAAAATAATCTTAACGCCCCGGAATGCACCATCCCATAGAAGGTGAAGGTGAGCGCTCCCCAAGCGACACATTTCGGTTTTTAAATGCGGCGGTTTTTCCGAATACGTCGGGTTTTCGTTCGGCCACGCCCCCCCGATTTCTGTCGCGCGCATGCCGGCCCCGATGCGCCACAATCCGATCGCGTGCGCCAAAAACCCGGGGCAATTCATGTACAGGCGGCGCAAATCGGAAATATTCGGGTAACACGTCGGGAAAACGCGAATCGGGCCCTTAGTAAATGACCCCCATTGTATTGTTACTTCCTCGTGCTTTGATGCCTCCGGACACTGATTAGCTCCTATTGTGGGCGATCAGGTGACATATAATGGTTTCTCCCCGCTTCTGCCTCTGCATCTTATATCAATTCCTAACAGGAGAGAGGACATTGCTACTTACACAAGGTAAGATACTCATCACAGGGAGACTCGTCCCTCACTATCCACCACATCTCTAATGCCATAAAATCAATTGGTTTAGAAATTCTATTATCTCGTCCCACTGGAATATGGTAGAAGAAAATTCTAATCTCTGTCTCTCTCTTCATTTGAGGTTTTCTTTCCTGTTAATGTCTCCTCAAGTGTGAAATTACTAATGTCTATACGGCGTAGAAGATGTGAACATCGCTCGGTATCTTCACTGTTTTGGGAGATGACAGTCAGTCATTGGCTTTGACCGGTCACCAGCCTGAACACTGCTTGGCTGAACGGCTATCCCTAGGCATTTCCTGTGTGTCACAATTTGATAGGAAGTGGTTGGGGCTTCTGAACAGTCAGTCATTGGTTGAGACAGGTCACTAGTCTGACCAGTGATTGGCTGAGAAGGTATCGCAAAGCATTTTCTGTGTGTCAGGAGATGACAGGAAGTGATTGAGGCTTCTGCACAGTCTGTCATTGGTTGAGGCAGGTCACTAGTCTGACCAGTGATTGGCTGAGAAGGTATCGCAAAGCATTTCCTGTGTGTCAGGAGATGACAGGAAGTGATTGGGGCTTCTGCACAGTCTGTCATTGGTTGAGGCAGGTCACTAGTCTGACCAGTGATTGGCTGAGAAAATATCACTAAGCATTTCCTGTTTTTCAGGAGATGACAGGAAGGGGTTGGGGCTTCTGCACAGTCTGTCATTGGCTGAGGCCTGTCACCAGTCTGACCAGTGATTGGTTCAGGGGGAATAACTAGGCATTTCCTGTGTGTAAGGAGATGACAGGAAGTGGATTGTAGCGGCAAACTCGAGAGGAGAGAGGAGGGGTTGAAGGATCCTGGTGTTCAGGTCTTAAGAACCAGATTAGGGTTACACCATAAACGTCCGCACCAAATGCTTGTATGTTATATTCAGAGGCCAATTTGGGATTTCTTGGGCCCCCAGTAAGGTTATCCTTTGGGGCAAGTGGGGGGGAGGAGGGGGCTAATGCAAAGATCTACTGTGAATGGCAGAGCAAGGAGCCTATTGGTGTCCTGAAGGCATCCGAGTGGAGACCCCCATAATCTCTGGGGCCCCATGCAAGTGCTTTCTGTACAGTATCAGCCTCATCCATCCCCAGGACTATAGATGGTGCAGGGCAGGTCATAGCTTGGGTGGTTTGAGTTGATATCCGCCAAAGCGTGCACAGTCTATGATACGGCTATACCGCGTCTCCTTTAAGGAAAAAATAAATAATTTACACCAATCTCGCCTCTAACAAGAGTCCCACCACCCAGGAAATGTAGAAGGAGATTATCCAGTCCCTACGTATCAATCTGAATGTCAGGAGAGGCATGAATTAATCATGGACTATATCCGATTTATTACCGGAAATTTCCATTTGATCTCATTATGTCGACAGGCGAAGCCGTCAAGTCACTACATTATATCTTCTGATAAACTGTACAGACTGGACCGGGGACGA
This sequence comes from Engystomops pustulosus, assembly GCF_040894005.1. Classification (NCBI taxonomy): domain Eukaryota; kingdom Metazoa; phylum Chordata; class Amphibia; order Anura; family Leptodactylidae; genus Engystomops; species Engystomops pustulosus. The sequence goes on along the minus strand of NC_092412.1, from coordinate 257,348,343 downwards.
CTCAAACCCCCTCCCCCCACACCCCCCCTACCCACCCTCCATTTACTAAAGAATCAGATAATTAAGTGAAAAAGTCAGCGACGCCATTGATCAAAGCGTGTCAGCGGCGAGATCTCCTGGAGGCCGCCGCCATCTCATTAACATTTTTTGCGATGCTGATTTCTTTTCGCCCTCCGTATAAATTGCCTTTCGTTTTATGTGGCAGCCTTCTCGTGGTGACGAGGGGGAAGCATATTTATGTAGCGCGCGGCGTTCCTGGCGCATAAACCCCCCCCCCCGTCAGCCTCTTCAGGAAAGTAATTAACAAATAAATTCATAATTAAATATAAATTAAAGGCATCATAACGGAGGAGACGGATGGTTTTAATAGCGCAATATATGGTAAAGAAGAACAATGCGTCTTGGATTAGCAATCCCCGCGGAATTTTTATCGCCATCCCGCGAAAGTGTTGCCGCAACTTAAATGTTTACAACTCGGGGGAGTCACGTCCGCTGTAAATATTTGCTCGAAAGATAAGAAGAGGAATGCAAATAGGAGCCGTGAAGAATATATGACACTGTTAAAGGGGAAGTCCTGCCTAGCTGTAATCATAAAATGGGAAGGGCTCCGACAGCCACCGCCCCTCTAATCAGCTGGTAATGTAGGAGAGGCAGTGGTCTGGTGGACATTACCCTCTAATCAGCTGGTAATGTAGGATGGGCAGTGGTCTGGTGGACATCACCCTCTAATCAGCTGGTAATGGAGGAGAAGCAGTGGTCTGGTGGACATCACCCTCTAATCAGCTGGTAATGTAGGAGAGGCAGTGGTCTGGTGGACATCACCCCTCTAATCAGCTGGTAATGTAGGAGAGGCAGTGGTCTGGTGGACATCACCCTCTAATCAGCTGGTAATGGAGGAGAAGCAGTGGTCTGGTGGACATTACCCTCTAATCAGCTGGTAATGTAGGATGGGCAGTGGTCTGGTGGACATCACCCTCTAATCAGCTGGTAATGGAGGAGAAGCAGTGGTCTGGTGGACATCACCCTCTAATCAGCTGGTAATGTAGGATGGGCAGTGGTCTGGTGGACATCACCCCTCTAATCAGCTGGTAATGTAGGAGAGGCAGTGGTCTGGTGGACATCACCCCCTAATCAGCTGGTAATGTAGGATGGGCAGTGGTCTGGTGGACATCATCCCTCTAATCAGCTGGTAATGTAGGAGAGGCAGTGGTCTGGTGGACATCACCCTCTAATCAGCTGGTAATGTAGGAGAGGCAGTGGTCTGGTGGACATCACCCTCTAATCAGCTGGTAATGTAGGAGAGGCAGTGGTCTGGTGGACATCACCCTCTAATCAGCTGGTAATGTAGGATGGGCAGTGGTCTGGTGGACATCACCCTCTAATCAGCTACTAAGGTAGGAGAGGCAGTGGTCTGGTGGACATCATCCCTCTAATCAGCTGGTAATGTAGGAGAGGCAGTGGTCTGGTGGACATCACCCTCTAATCAGCTGGTAATGTAGGAGAGGCAGTGGTCTGGTGGACATCACCCCTCTAATCAGCTGGTAATGTAGGAGAGGCAGTGGTCTGGTGGACATCACCCCTCTAATCAGCTGGTAATGTAGGAGAGGCAGTGGTCTGGTGGACATCATACCTCTAATCAGCTGGTAATGTAGGATGGGCAGTGGTCTGGTGGACATCACCCTCTAATCAGCTACTAAGGTAGGAGAGGCAGTGGTCTGGTGGACATCATCCCTCTAATCAGCTGGTAATGTAGGAGAGGCAGTGGTCTGGTGGACATCACCCTCTAATCAGCTGGTAATGTAGGAGAGGCAGTGGTCTGGTGGACATCACCCCCTAATCAGCTGGTAATGTAGGATGGGCAGTGGTCTGGTGGACATCATCCCTCTAATCAGCTGGTAATGTAGGAGAGGCAGTGGTCTGGTGGACATCACCCCTCTAATCAGCTGGTAATGTAGGAGAGGCAGTGGTCTGGTGGACATCATACCTCTAATCAGCTGGTAATGTAGGAGAGGCAGTGGTCTGGTGGACATCACCCTCTAATCAGCTGGTAATGTAGGAGAGGCAGTGGTCTGGTGGACATCACCCTCTAATCAGCTGGTAATGTAGTAGAGGCAGTGGTCTGGTGGACATCACCCTCTAATCAGCTACTAAGGTAGGAGAGGCAGTGGTCTGGTGGACATCATCCCTCTAATCAGCTAGTAATGTAGGAGAGGCAGTGGTCTGGTGGACATCACCCTCTAATCAGCTGGTAATGTAGGAGAGGCAGTGGTCTGGTGGACATCACCCCCTAATCAGCTGGTAATGTAGGATGGGCAGTGGTCTGGTGGACATCATCCCTCTAATCAGCTGGTAAGGTAGGAGAGGCAGTGGTCTGGTGGACATCACCCTCTAATCAGCTGGTAATGTAGGAGAGGCAGTGGTCTGGTGGACATCACCCTCTAATCAGCTGGTAATGTAGTAGAGGCAGTGGTCTGGTGGACATCACCCTCTAATCAGCTACTAAGGTAGGAGAGGCAGTGGTCTGGTGGACATCATCCCTCTAATCAGCTAGTAATGTAGGAGAGGCAGTGGTCTGGTGGACATCACCCTCTAATCAGCTGGTAATGTAGGAGAGGCAGTGGTCTGGTGGACATCACCCCCTAATCAGCTGGTAATGGAGGAGAGGCAGTGGTCTGGTGGACATCATCCCTCTAATCAGCTGGTAATGTAGGAGAGGCAGTGGTCTGGTGGACATCACCCCTCTAATCAGCTGGTAATGTAGGATGGGCAGTGGTCTGGTGGACATCACCCCTCTAATCAGCTGGTAATGTAGGAGAGGCAGTGGTCTGGTGGACATCACCCCTCTAATCAGCTGGTAATGTAGGAGAGGCAGTGGTCTGGTGGACATCACCCTCTAATCAGCTGGTAATGTAGGAGAGGCAGTGGTCTGGTGGACATCACCCTCTAATCAGCTGGTAATGTAGGAGAGGCAGTGGTCTGGTGGACATCACCCTCTAATCAGCTGGTAATGTAGGAGAGGCAGTGGTCTGGTGGACATCATCCCTCTAATCAGCTGGTAATGTAGTAGAGGCAGTGGTCTGGTGGACATCACCCTCTAATCAGCTGGTAATGTAGGAGAGGCAGTGGTCTGGTGGACATCACCCTCTAATCAGCTGGTAATGTAGGAGAGGCAGTGGTCTGGTGGACATCATCCCTCTAATCAGCTGGTAATGTAGGAGAGGCAGTGGTCTGGTGGACATCACCCTCTAATCAGCTGGTAATGTAGGAGAGGCAGTGGTCTGGTGGACATCACCCTCTAATCAGCTGGTAATGTAGTAGAGGCAGTGGTCTGGTGGACATCACCCTCTAATCAGCTGGTAATGTAGGAGAGGCAGTGGTCTGGTGGACATCATCCCTCTAATCAGCTGGTAATGTAGGAGAGGCAGTGGTCTGGTGGACATAATCCCTCTAATCAGCTGGTAATGTAGGATGGGCAGTGGTCTGGTGGACATCATCCCTCTAATCAGCTGGTAAGGTAGGATGGGCAGTGGTCTGGTGGACATCACCCTCTAATCAGCTGGTAATGTAGGAGAGGCAGTGGTCTGGTGGACATCACCCTCTAATCAGCTGGTAATGTAGGAGAGGCAGTGGTCTGGTGGACATCATCCCTCTAATCAGCTGGTAATGTAGGAGAGGCAGTGGTCTGGTGGACATCACCCTCTAATCAGCTGGTAATGTAGGAGAGGCAGTGGTCTGGTGGACATCACCCTCTAATCAGCTGGTAATGTAGGAGAGGCAGTGGTCTGGTGGACATCACCCTCTAATCAGCTGGTAATGTAGGATGGGCAGTGGTCTGGTGGACATCACCCTCTAATCAGCTACTAAGGTAGGAGAGGCAGTGGTCTGGTGGACATCATCCCTCTAATCAGCTGGTAATGTAGGAGAGGCAGTGGTCTGGTGGACATCACCCTCTAATCAGCTGGTAATGTAGGAGAGGCAGTGGTCTGGTGGACATCACCCCCTAATCAGCTGGTAATGTAGGATGGGCAGTGGTCTGGTGGACATCATCCCTCTAATCAGCTGGTAATGTAGGAGAGGCAGTGGTCTGGTGGACATCATCCCTCTAATCAGCTGGTAATGTAGGAGAGGCAGTGGTCTGGTGGACATCATCCCTCTAATCAGCTGGTAATGTAGGAGAGGCAGTGGTCTGGTGGACATCACCCCTCTAATCAGCTGGTAATGTAGGAGAGGCAGTGGTCTGGTGGACATCATACCTCTAATCAGCTGGTAATGTAGGAGAGGCAGTGGTCTGGTGGACATCACCCTCTAATCAGCTGGTAATGTAGGAGAGGCAGTGGTCTGGTGGACATCACCCTCTAATCAGCTGGTAATGTAGTAGAGGCAGTGGTCTGGTGGACATCACCCTCTAATCAGCTACTAAGGTAGGAGAGGCAGTGGTCTGGTGGACATCATCCCTCTAATCAGCTAGTAATGTAGGAGAGGCAGTGGTCTGGTGGACATCACCCTCTAATCAGCTGGTAATGTAGGAGAGGCAGTGGTCTGGTGGACATCACCCCCTAATCAGCTGGTAATGTAGGATGGGCAGTGGTCTGGTGGACATCATCCCTCTAATCAGCTGGTAATGTAGGAGAGGCAGTGGTCTGGTGGACATCACCCCTCTAATCAGCTGGTAATGTAGGAGAGGCAGTGGTCTGGTGGACATCACCCCTCTAATCAGCTGGTAATGTAGGAGAGGCAGTGGTCTGGTGGACATCACCCTCTAATCAGCTGGTAATGTAGGAGAGGCAGTGGTCTGATGGACATCATCCCTCTAATCAGCTGGTAATGTAGGAGAGGCAGTGGTCTGGTGGACATCATCCCTCTAATCAGCTGGTAATGTAGGAGAGGCAGTGGTCTGGTGGACATAATCCCTCTAATCAGCTGGTAATGTAGGAGAGGCAGTGGTCTGGTGGACATCACCCCTCTAATCAGCTGGTAATGTAGGAGAGGCAGTGGTCTGGTGGACATAATCCCTCTAATCAGCTGGTAATGTAGGAGAGGCAGTGGTCTGGTGGACATCATCCCTCTAATCAGCTGGTAATGTAGGATGGGCAGTGGTCTGGTGGACATCACCCCCCCCCCCCCCTCTAATCAGCCAAGAGGGATCAAGACTCTCCAGTGATCACCACTTCCCCATCTCAAGCCTGTGATGTCCTGCCCATTGGCCACATTACCTGCTGATAGTAATAAAGTTTTCCAGTCCAAGTCAAAGTAAAAAAGTTGACCATTGGTGGACGTCGCACAGATCATGAGAAGTTGGGTCCATCGTATCAATGGGACCCCCACCAATCAGGAAGTTATCCTCTATCCTGTGGATAAGGGAAACATTGTTACCAGACAACCCCTTTAACAAGGTTTTCTAGGAATCCTGAAATACCCCTGGGGTGGGAGGAAGGAGTGACATAGAAATTGTACTTACCATGCTCCGAGTCTCTTGGCTCCAGGATAGTGGGGATGTTCTAGTCTTTAGCACTGGTGAAGTGCTCAGGATTATGGGACCCAACGTCTCCAAGGACCATGAGATAACTTGGACATCAGTGCTATTCCATGGTCCAAGGAGACCAAAAAGTACTGTCCCATTGTTACTAAGATGCAGTGACTACTGGGGGTCTACATTTTATGACTATGGCTTGGGCTCTATATTTCTTTAGTGAGTCCTAGCAGCAAATAGGGTTAAGGGTCTTTTCTGGAATCTTACCTAGGGCTTTTTTTTTCTCATCTGGGGTTGGTATAATTTTAGTGTTTTCTTTATGGTCTAAATATTTTTAGGAGGTCTAGTCTGAGCATGTGCATATTTAGGGGGTCTAATGTAGGGTCTGTTATTACTTGTGGTACATGTGATAAGGTCCTCAAGGAGGGGCAGCAGCAGCCTGTGTGTGCTTGTGTCAGCCTCCTCTTCTCCACAATCATCCAGCTCCCCCTCTCCACTTCCTGTCATGTGCTTTGAGCAGGCAGGGGAGGAGGAGAGGAAGACTGTATGAGGAGACAGGGGAACACATGGGCTACAGCTGCCCCCACTGCCAAACTCACCAAACGCTGCTGGCAGGGAGTCAGATCATATGAATTACAGTTTTATAAAGTCCTGAAATGGTTCAAAATTCTGAGAAGGCTGACACGTTTGCTCTAAGTGGTCTACTTTTTATCTCTTGAATGGGTCTGTGTTCTGTAGGTTAGGGCTGATGTTTGCAGTTAATGGGTCCAGTTTGGGGTCTTTATCTGTCTGTGGGGAAGGGGGGAATTTGTCAAAACCCTGGCGACCCATGTATGTCAGAGTAAATTGAGGGGATCTCATCTCCTGGTCTCTATCTAATGGGTCTGGCTTAGGTTTTGTACTTCTTCATTGACTCTATATTTAGGATGTTTAAAGCAGGGTCTTTGCGGGTTTCTGTACTAAAAGGGGCTGATTGGGTTTTAGAGCTTGATCTTGGTCTAGAAATCATATAACCTGGACCAAACCATCGGCAACGCATCATGTGACATAAAGATACCAGAACCTGCAGAGCAGGAGGCTATGGGTCAGTGGGATGGATTTAGCCCTTTAACTTGTTGATTATATATAGGAAACTTGGAAGATTTGAACTAATATTAATATAACAATGAAGCCGGGGCCACGGGGGCTTCAATGATCTTGGCTTATGGTTAATGGAGACGGTGACTGGACCCCAGGGAGTGATGTGGTTCTGCAGCCGCCATGACACCTGCCCCCTTCCTCCAGGTTATTATATCCAGATAAAGGACAAACACAAGGTAAAGCCCCACAACGGTATAAACAAATGGCAGAGGAGCGAGAGACAGGAGATTATTTACACAGCTGAGCCGGGAAAGGTTGTCATCTATTCCTGACTGACCCAGTGGCCCAAACATCTGGTGCTGAGCAGCCATTTATATTACTGCTCATGAAGCAGGACTACTGCACTACCCTAACCCATCATCACAGAACTTCTGCCAGGAATTTGATGAATTTTGTGACTTGTCCAGTGAGATGTTACCGATTGTCCAGGTGTCGTCCCTTCAGGGGTTATTTAGTCTCCTTGTCTGGGGTCTGTATTAGTGTATGTGTCCGGTCTGGGGTCTGGTGCGATTGCGCCAAAATCCTTGACGGAATATGGCGCAAAACGGAAAAAATCCGGGAAACCCGACGAAAATGCGGCTGCGGAGCCCTTAGTAAATGAGCCCCATTAAGTTCTCTCATCTTTTGTGTGTTTTTGTTATGATGTAGAATTTTGCACAATCCTTCGCACAGATTCCCACGCGCGATATGTTGGAAATAACAAACTCAGCTCAGCCGCACGTGAATTTTACAATATAATTGCTCCCATACTGAGCAGAGTGGATCGTGATACGGCGAAACTCCAGGTGAAGACGTGTTTGCAACAAAAAAACTTATTAAATATCTACAGCGGGAAGATTATCAGAGAGCAGAAGTTAAGCCGCCTGATTATAAAATAATCACACAGCCCGCACTCCACAGCGTGCGCCGCCATACTCCGCAGCGCGTGCCGCCATACTCCGCAGCGTGTGCCGCCATCACACGATATTTCCCTTATCAGATGCCGGAGATGAACTAATCACAGGAGAACGGTGTGAAAGGTGATTAGGATCCTGGCGCATTGTGTGGGCTGTGACAGTAACACAACACCTGGCGCCCGCAGGGTACAAGATGGTAAGTACAAGAGCACAGCCGAAGATTTACAGATGCTGGGACTTGTAGTTCATCATGACCCCAAAATACAGGATAAGTAATATAATGCAGGACAATAGACGTAGAAGGAAAACCAGAAGATGACGCTCCTCATTCCATGTGGGATTGGAGGATTCATGGACGACTCCAAAGCTGCAGCAGAGAAAACAAACTGCACTTGTGGGAATAACCGTGACCCTACTTTATGGACACCGAGCGTAAGTGTCACACCATGTACTGTGACACCCCTATAAAATTAAGTCTCAGCAGTAGTAAATAAAGATCTTCTGGATGTTCTGTGAAGGTCTCGGAGGTTTGTTAGAGAGCATTGGTGAACAAACAACATCCTGAAACCCAAGGCACGCAGCAGAGAGCTCAGGGATAAAGTCGCGGCACAGAAGGGTAAGATGAATCTGAACATCTCCCAAAGCGCAAACCATCATCTGTAACTAAAAGACACAACTGATAATCTACTACCATCCATGGACAGTCCAGACAGGAGGCGCTGGGTCACTCTGGAGCAGCTGCAGAGATCCACAGATTTATGGGGGAGACATGAGACTGGGGGTAGGTTCAACTTCTAGCAGGTCTATGATCCTAAACACACAACCACAGCCATAATAGATGGGACATGACAGCAGATTTAGGTGTGTGCAATGTCCAGCCACAGCCCAGACATAAATCCCATGGAGAATCGGAGGCTTCATAAATGTTCTCCAACCAGAGTGACTGAGCTACAGCCACGCTGCAAAGAAGAGAGGAGGAACCTCCAGCCTCTAGATGTGCAAAGAAGAATGGGGGAACCTCCAGCCTCTAGATGTACAAAGAAGAATGGAGGAACCTCCAGCCTCTAGATTTGAAAAGAAGAATGGGGGAACCTCCAGCCTCTAGATGTGCAAAGAAGAATGGAGGAACCTCCAGCCTCTAGATTTGCAAAGAAGAATGGGGGAACCTCCAGCCTCTAGATGCACAAAGAAGAATGGAGGAACCTTCAGCCTCTAGATGTACAAAGAAGAATGGGGGAACCTCCAGCCTCTAGATGTACAGAGAAGAATGGAGGAACCTCCAGCCTCTAGAAGTACAAAGAAGAATGGGAGGGACCTCCAGCCTCTAGATGTACAAAGAAGAATGGAGGAACCTCCAGCCTCTAGATGTACAGAGAAGAATGGGGGAACCTCCGGCCTCTAGATGTACAGAGAAGAATGGGGGAACCTCCGGCCTCTAGATGTACAGAGAAGAATGGGGGAACCTCCAGCCTCTAGATGTACAGAGAAGAATGGGGGAACCTCCAGCCTCTAGATGTACAGAGAAGAATGGGGGAACCTCCGGCCTCTAGATGCAAAAAGAAGAATGGAGGAACCTCCAGCCTCTAGATGTACAAAGAAGAATAGAGGAACCTCCAGCCTCTAGATGTACAAAGAAGAATGAGGGAACCTCCAGCCTCTAGATGTACAGAGAAGAATGGAGGAACCTTCAGCCTCTAGATGTACAGAGAAGAATGGAGGAACCTCCAGCCTCTAGATGTGCAAAGAAGAATGGGGGAACCTCCAGCCTCTAGATGTGCAAAGAAGAATGGGAGGGACCTCCAGCCTCTAGATGTACAGAGAAGAATGGGGGAACCTCCAGCCTCTAGATGTACAGAGAAGAATGGGGGAACCTCCAGACTCTAGATATACAAAGAAGAATGGGGGAACCTCCAGCCTCTAGATGTACTGATAAGAATGGAGGAACCTCCAGCCTCTAGATGTACAAAGAAGAATGGGGGAACCTCCAGCCTCTAGATATACAAAGAAGAATGGGGCAACCTCCAGCCTCTAGATGTACAAAGAAGAATGGGGGAACCTCCAGCCTCTAGACGTACAAAGAAGAATGGGGAAACCTCCAGCCTCTAGATGTACAATGAAGAATGGGGGAACCTCCAGCCTCTAGATGTACAATGAAGAATGGGGGAACCTCCAGCCTCTAGATGTACAAAGAAGAATGGGGAAACCTCCAGCCTCTAGATGTACAGAGAAGAATGGGGGAACCTCCAGTCTCTAGATGTACAGAGAAGAATGGGGGAACCTCAAGCCTCTAGATGTACAGAGAAGAATGGGGGAACCTCCAGCCTCTAGATATACAAAGAAGAATGGGGGAACCCCCAGCCTCTAGATGTACAAAGAAGAATGGGGGAACCTCCAGCCTTTAGATGTACAGAGAAGAATGGGGGAACCTCCAGCCACTAGATGTACAGAGAAGAATGGGGGAACCTCCAGCCTCTAGATGTACAAAGCCTCTAGAGAAGAATGGGGGAACCTCCAGCCTCTAGATGTACAAAGAAGAATGGGGGAACCTCCAGCCTCATAATGTATAAAGAAGAATGGAGGAACCTCCAGCCTCTAGATGTAAAAAGAAGAATGGGGAAACCTCCAGCCTCTAGATGTAAAAAGAAGAATGGAGGAACCTCCAGCCTCTAAATGTACAAAGAAGAATGGAGGAACCTCCAGCCTCTAGATGTACAAAGAAGAATGGGGGAACCACCGGCCTCTAGATGTACAAAGAAGAATGTAAGAACCTCCAGCCTCTAGATGTACAAAGAAGAATGGAGGAAACTCCAGCCTCTAGATGTACAAAGAAGAATGGAGGAACCTCCGGCCTCTAGATGTACAGAGAAGAATGGAGGAACCTCCAGCCTCTAGATGTACAAAGAAGAATGGAGGAAACTCCAGCCTCTAGATGTACAAAGAAGAATGGAGGAACCTCCGGCCTCTAGATGTACAGAGAAGAATGGAGGAACCTCCAGCCTCTAGATGTACAGAGAAGAATGGAGGAACCTCCAGCCTCTAGATGTACAGAGAAGAATGGGGAGAACCTCCAGCCTCTAGATGTACAAAGAAGCATGGAGGAACCTCCGGCCTCTAGATGTACAGAGAAGAATGGGGGGAACCTCCAGCCTCTAGATGTACAAAGAAGAATGGGGGAACCTCCAGCCTCTAGATGTACAGAGAAGAATGGGGGGAACCTCCAGCCTCTAGATGTACAAAGAAGAATGGGGGAACCTTCAGCCTCTAGATGTACAGAGAAGAATGGGGGAACCTCCAGCCTCTAGATGTACAGAGAAGAATGGGGGAAACTCCAGCCCCTAGATGTACAAAGAAGAATGGGGGAACCTCCAGCCTCTAGATGTACAGAGAAGAATGGAGGAACCTCCAGCCTCTAGATTTACAAAGAAGAATAGAGGAACCTCCAGCCTCTAGATGTACAGAGAAGAATGGAGGAACCTCCAGCCTCTAGATGTACAAAGAAGAATGGGGGAACCTCTAGCCTCTAGATGTACAAAGAAGAATGGAGGAACCTCCAGCCTCTAGATGTACAAAGAAGAATGGGGGAACCTCCAGCCTCTAGATGTACAAAGAAGAATGGAGGAACCTCCGGCCTCTAGATGTACAAAGAAGAATGTAAGAACCTCCAGCCTCTAGATGTACAAAGAAGAATGGAGGAAACTCCAGTCTCTAGATGTACAAAGAAGAATGGGGGGAACCTCCAGCCTCTAGATGTACAGAGAAGAATGGGGGGAACCTACAGCCTCTAGATGTACAAAGAAGAATGGGGGAACCTCCAGCCTCTAGATGTACAAAGAAGAATGGGGGAACCTTCAGCCTCTAGATGTACAGAGAAGAATGGGGGAACCTCCAGCCTCTAGATGTACAGAGAAGAATGGGGGAACCTCCAGCCTCTAGATGTACAAAGAAGAATGGAGGAACCTCCAGCCTCTAGATGTACAAAGAAGAATGGGGGAACCTCCAGCCTCTAGATGTACAAAGAAGAATGGGGGAACCTCCAGCCTCTAGATGTACAAAGAAGAATGGGGGAACCTCCAGCCTCTAGATGTACAAAGAAGAATGGGGGAACCTCCAGCCTCTAGATGTACAGAGAAGAATGTAGGAACCTCCAGCCTCTAGATGTACAAAGAAGAATGGGAGGAACCTCCAGCCTCTAGATGTACAAAGAAGAATGGGAGGAACCTCCAGCCTCTAGATGTACAAAGAAGAATGGGGGGAACCTCCAGCCTCTAGATGTACAAAGAAGAATGGAGGAACCTCCAGCCTCTAGATGTACAAAGAAGAATGGAGGAACCTCCAGCCTCTAGATGTACAGAGAAGAATGGAGGAACCTCCAGCCTCTAGATGTACAGAGAAGAATGGGGGAACCTCCAGCCTCTAGATGTACAGAGAAGAATGGAGGAACCTCCAGCCTCTAGATGTACAGAGAAGAATGGGGGAACCTCCAGCCTCTAGATATACAAAGAAGAATGGGGGAACCTCCAGCCTCTAGATGTACAGAGAAGAATGGGGGAACCTCCAGCCTCTAGATGTACAAAGAAGAATGGGGGAACCTCCAGCCTCTAGATGTACAGAGAAGAATGGGGGAACCTCCAGCCTCTAGAT